>NW_016823630.1:34899-37465 GCF_001698545.2 Rhinopithecus bieti
ATTACATGAAAAACATACCAAGTTAAAAAAACACAATATTCTCTCTCTCTCTCTCTCTCTCTCTACAAACCTAACTGCCTGCCCCACCCCCCCCCTTTTTTTTTTGAGTTTTATTTTAGACTCAGGGAATATATGTGCAGGTTTTTTACCTGGGTATATTGTGTGATGCTGAGGCTCAGGGTACAAATGATTCTGTCACCCCAGATACTAAGCCTAGTACCTGATATGGTTTGGTTCTTCGTCCCCACCCAAATCTCACCTTGAATTGTAGTCACCATAATCTCCATGTGTCAAGGGCAGGACCAGTTAGAGTTAACTGAATCATGGGGGTGGTTTCCCCATGCTTTTCTCATGATAATTAGTGAGTCTCACAACATCTGATGGTTTTATAGGTGCCTGGCATTTCCCCTGCTTGCACTTATTCTCTCTCCTGCCGCCCTGTGAAGAGGTACCTTCCACCACGATTGTAAGTTTCCTAAGGCTTCCCCAGCCATTCAGAACTGTGAGTCAATTAAACTCTTTCCTGTGTAAATTACCCAGTCTTGGGTATTTCTTCATAGCAGTGTCAGAACAGACTAATACAGTACCCAGCAGTTAGTTTTTCAACCCTTTCCCCATTCCCTCTCTCCCCTCTCTAGTAATTCCCAGTTTGTATTGCTGCCATCTCTATGTCCATGAATGCCCCATGTTTAACTCCCACCTATAAGTGAGAACATGTGATATTTAGTTTTCTGCTCCTATATTAATTTGCTTAGGATAAACTGTCTACCTATTACATCTTTCAAAATTTTAATATTAAAGAAAAAATTGAATTTCTATTTGAACTCCAACTGTGTGCTACTTCTTTTAACTGTGAAAAGCTTGAAAAATATAGAACAGTGAAGAAAAGAAAATAATACAGCATCAACCAGCCAAAATTAGCAACTGCTAATACCTATTCAATAAAACTTAGCTATTTTTAAAATAAAAAGAGCAGTATAATTTTTAAAAACCCTTGATTTCTTTGTGCCCCATTTGCCTTTTCATTATTTAACTTGTTGGGTACTCTTCCAATACACAGGTTTTTAATTTTCTTTCATATACATCTTAATTCCATAATATATCCCAAAACAATACATAATATAGTCTTGTATGTTTTCTAGTATCTACATAAATGCTATTGCAAATAGTATTTATGATACTGAAAGTTGATTTTTTTTCATTCAGTGTTATACTTTTCAGTCTATTTTCTTTGATACATACAAATCTAGGTTATTTTTAATGATGGCATAACATTCCATTCTATGACTATACTACAGTTTATCTTTTAGTCAGCTAATGAAACCTTCAGCTGCTTTCCATTTTTCACCATTACAAACAGTTCTGCAATGAACAGTATTGTCCCATGTTTCCTAGGCACTAGGGGAAGAGGTTTTCTTGGGACTATATTAAGGACAGAACTGCTTGGTCAGAACATCTGCACATTTTCGGCTGTACTAGATATTATCAAAATGCTCTCCAGAGAGGTGATAGCAATTGGTATTCCAACTGGCAGCACTGAAAGTTTCTGTTTTCCCTAATTCTTGTCAAAACTCTAACTCTATCATTCTTAAATTATTCCATTCACCCAAAGGTCCCTGGTAAACAATCAAGATGAGTTTTCTACCCACACCTGGGATGACATTGCACCAAATGTCTCTTCCTCTCCTCCACACCCCCAGCATAGAAACAGAGTGTCTCTTTTGAGTAGAGAACTGCTTTCCCACACAGTGGGGTTATTAGTCATGAAGCTATGAAGGAGCTTCTTTCTATGTACAGTGATGGATCCAAGGGTTGGCATCAGAACATGGCCAACCAGACTTTCTCTTTTGGGGTTAATATGTACAATGGGAGAGAAAATATCTCCCTTCTTTAAAGAACTTTAGGAGTGAGGACCAAGTTGTTTTGCTCACCTCAGGATGAAGCCATGGAGAGGAAAAGGAATCAAGATTATAGAAATTCCACCCCTTGGTACATGTCCAATTGAATTGAAAACAGAAACTCAAACAGTTATTTGTACACCAATGTCCATTTCAGCATTATTCACAGTAGCCAAAATATGGAAACAACCCAAATATCTATCTACCAATGGATGAATAAACAAAATGTGGTATAGACATATAATGAAATATTATTCCACCACAAAAATAAATAAAGTACTGATTCATGCTTCAACATGGATGAACCTTAAAAACATTATGCTAAGTGAAATAAGCCATACTCAAAAGGACAAATATTGTATAATTCCACTTATATGAAATACCTAGAATAAGCAAATGCATAATGACAGAAAGTACATTAGAGGTTACCAGCGGCTTGGGGAGGGGGGAATTGGGAAGTTAATGCTTAATGGGTATGAATTTTCTATTTCATATGATGGAACAGATTTGGAAACAAATAGTCATGATGGTTTCATAACATTGCTAATGTAATTAATGCCATTGGATTATACACTTAAAAATTATTAAAATAGCATTTTATGTTATATATATATATATATATTATCACAATAAAACATTTTAAAAGGCACAAGATTACTGAAAATTTA
>NW_016823630.1:40143-50965 GCF_001698545.2 Rhinopithecus bieti
CAACAAAATACTTATATTGGACCTGAAAAATATTTCCTACAAGAAATCAAACACAGTCTCCTTGTCATCCTTGTGCCTGTTTTCCTCTTTACTTCTGAGAAGATCTGGTAATTTATCATAGGGCAATATTGAGAAAGAGAGGAGGAGAAGCAGTTGTGTTTAACCTGAGAATAAATCAGCACACTCCTGCCACCACTGTCCAGCAGCCCTGCTGGTGTCCAGGAGAGGTGCTGGGAATATTTCAGTTGCACTGCCTAATGTGGTGAAATTGTGTCTCCAACTCATAAATGCTGAATTAGCTACCTCATCTCTCTTTCTGGTATTTCACAGGGGAGAAAAGTGAAAACAAGGAGTCCTTAGATCAGACCTGGGAATAAAAGAGGAGGACTTGTTCACCAACTTAAGAATCTGAAAATAAGTATATTTCTTTTATTGAATAGGGAGATATAAATATATTTATAAATAAACATTTTTATGTGATTGAAATATTAACTATCACCAGACTACAATGTGGTATCTTTTTAGCAGACAGTAACACATATTTGAAACAAGGTTCTCAAATGCCATTGTGATTTTCATGATTCTAATAATGAAGTTCTGTTCTATCTTGTATGTTTACCCAAATGATAGCCCCAGAAGATAATTTGTAACAACATATAGAGCTTACAGTATGCAAATTAAAGTGGAATAATATTCAAGCACCTTTTCTATGTAAGTCCAAATCCATGCCTCCATATTTTCTTGTGTATGATTGAAATGATCTTATTAGATCTTAAGAACATAAAATAAGGTAAAGCGTGATCATCATAGGAAGCATATAATATTAAGGTATATAGATTTTAAAATAATATTCTGAGTCCTTCCAAATCCCACAATTTTGTTAACAGTCTGGTATACACTTTGCTACATTCTCTCTCTATATCTTTCTCGGGCCCATTGTACCATGTACCTACATTAAAAAAAAAAAAAAAAAAACTTTTTAAAACTTTAAAAAAAATAGACTCTGTTACTCCACAGTTTGCTTCTATCATTTACCAAAAAATCTGTTGAGTATATTTCTGATTAATACATAAAATGATTAATTATATTTTAATGGTTACGCGTAATGCTTTGCATTATGAATATACAATTAATTTATTTAAGATGTCAGCACTTTGATAGCACGTTTGGCTTTTCTAGTGAATAAACTTCGCATGACAAATTTCTAGTAATTTCTTCCACAAACAAATGCTACAATAAACATCCCTTGCTCTATATATACAGCTATTTGTAATTTTATTTCTGTAGAAATGTCTCCAAATTAGCAGTATTGGGTAAAGTATATGTCCATTTTAAAATTAATAGATACTGCCAAAAATCAATAGCTATTTATGTTTGGCTTAATGTGGATACAAATGTTCACATATAGAAATATTTACAGATATGTGCATATACATGGCTTACTTTGCAAACATACATTTCCTAGTTCTGCCAGATGAAAGCGCCTACTAGTAAAAATCCAATTTAGCACCCAGATCTTGGTTTCTAATATCATTCTCAAATAAAAGAAATCAGGGAGTTTTGGAGAGATGGCTAAGCCTAAAGCTGGTGCAGGAAACACACAAAATGAGCCTGGCACATCTTGTAGTGCTAGAAGTAAAGAAGTGCTAAACAAACAAACAATCACAATCATGAGAATATGCCAAAGGGACACAGGAGCCAAGTGAAGGAGCTCCAAATGGCCACAGCTAGGACAATCTGAGCAACAAAATAAATAAAGTAGCATTGAAGCACAATGTTATTTTGTACAATGGAGTACAAAATAAATATCCATGAGTCCAAACTGTTATGAATAAATAATTGAATACAATCCAAACAGTATTGGATTATAACCAAAAGTATAAAATAAATGTCCATGAGTCCATACTGATATAAATAAATAATTGAATAAATAAATACATAGAACAGACAAATCTTACATGCAGAAGATTTCCAAATAATTCACGTAGATCTTCTGTCCCTGGTGGGGTAGAAGATAATTTCCCGCTCCTTAAATATGATCTATGCTTAGTGACTTCCTTCCAAAGAAAGTAGTATGGAAAGGGCCAAAAGACAGAATAACTTAGCAGTGGAGAAACCTGACAAACACTACTCAACCAGGTGATCAAGCTCAATATCCACACTGCAAAGTCACATTGGTAGTATGTGCCACTGATATAACGTGATGAGAAGGGTATGTCAATTCCGTGGTCTTTCTCCCAATAACCCACAGCCCCAGCTAATTATGAGAAACATCCAGATGAATCCGAATAGAGGGAAATTCTAGAAAATACCCGTCAAGCTCATCAAAATAAGGGAAGTCTGAAAACCATCACAGCCAAGAGGAGGCCAAAGAGACATGAAAACTAAATACAATGGGGTATCTTGGATGAGATCTTGGGTCATAAAAAGGACATTAGGTAAAGATTAAAGAAACGTAATAAACAATGGGTTTTAGTTTTAACATTTCAATGTTGATTTGTTACTTTTGAAAATAATACCATGCTAATGTCAGATGTCAATATTAGGGGAAACTGGGTGCAGAGTATATGGAAACTCTCTCTGTACCATCTTTGTAACCTTTCTGTAAATGTAAAAATATTCTAAAATAATAGTTTTATTATTTTAAACAACAGTAGTTTTAAAAACACCAATTAAAGTGGAAATTGAAAGAAAAATATAATAGCAAGAAAAACTACAAAATACTTCAAAATATATTTTTAAAAGCAAGTACAGAACCTACATGAAGAAAACCATAAAATTATATCAAAAAAATTAAAACAAGATTTTCTACAGGAAGAATTCCTTTCTGGGAAGACTTAAGGTCACAAAAAAGCCAATCCACTGGTTAATACTATTTCCATAAAAGTCCAAGCAAAGTTATTTGGAATGTGGGACTTTTTTTTTCTTGATAGAGGGTTGGGAGGTTGAATCAGATCAAAACTGATTGCAAAGTTTCATGAAAATTGCAAGAAAATTTTAAAATGTAATAATGAAGATTTGCTTAATAATGTTTTAAAACATATAATAAAGTTACTATAATGAAAGAGTGTGGCATTAACATGACAAAAGACAAAGAGATCAGTATAACAGAATAGAAAATCCAGAAAGAGATCCAAATATATATAGCGTGTATATATATACACACATACACACGTGCACACGCATGCACACACACACACATATATGAATTTAATGTCTGTTAAAGCAGTCATTCCAATTCAAAAGGAAAGGAATAGATGATGCATTTGGAAAGGAGAGAAGAAAGGAGGTAAATAGAACACTACAAGCCAAACTCAAAAGCAAAAGTACATACAGCATTTAGAAAGGACTGAAGACATTTGAACAAGAGCACAGGGAACAGTTTCGGATAAGGGAAAGCAGATAGGAGTATCTTTGGAGAAGGCTAAAATGCCAGGTTGTGTTTAGGCTTTATCCAATAGTGAAAGGACCACTAAGGAAAGATTTGATTGAGACAGAGTTGGGAATGGGAGGAGTAGAAGACTAACTTGTTGAGTACTGACTGTGTCTTAGGTTCTGGGAAATTGACATAGGAGGTCATTTACTTCTCATTACAACTGTGTGAGCTTGGTAGTTTTCAATTAGTAGTTTGCTGTTGTTCTTGTTAGCATTCATCCCATTGTTTTATTTTTTGTGGTAATACTTACATTGTTACTTTGAAATATTTTCTTCATTTTTAAATATAGAGACAAGAAGTAATCATGTTAATAGTTTTATGTAAAAAGATTTTCCATATAAGAGAACAAAGTTATGATTATAAAACAAAAGAAGCAAAAACAAACAAACAAAAAAAACAACAGTACTATTCACTTGAGTTGGAAATGTTAATATTAGCTCACAAGTTTAAAAATATGTATTTTCTGGCTCTGTCAACTAAAGTGACCTAGGAGCAACAGCATTCTGGTAGAAATAAGTGCCCAAGTCCCTAGATTTTGGCCTCTAATTTCATTCCCCCACTGAAAGGTACTAGTGTTCCTTGGAGAGATAGCCAACTCAAAGTCTGGTGTAGTGGAAGAGAAGATACAAGACGAGCCTGTAACACCATGTAGTGCCAGAAATCAAAGAAGATTTCAAAGATAAATAGGGTCATTTCAGAAGGAAACCAGAACCATCTTAAAAAGGCTCCTACTAATCTATGATGAAAACATGAGCATCAAAAAGAGTAACTGCCGTTAAGTGTCCTTATTTTATAAGTAATAACTATAGAAATCCAAGCTGGGGAAATTCAGTAATTTTCCAAGGAAACGCAGCCTGTAAGTACAGTCAATGTTGAATATGAGTTTTTGTGACTCCAAATTAGTGTTTCTACCATACCCCATGCTTCTAGAGCAATGTTTAACTGAAGAGAAAAGTGCAGAATGGAGGAGAGTAGAAAGATGTAGCTAGGAGGAGGCAGGTCAAGAACCCAAATTTATCTTTCACTGAAGGAATTTTCTAGTAAATAGTCCCATTCAACAAGACAAAAGGATGATTACAAATATCCAAGCAGCAGCTGGATAAGATGGCCTTTTAGAGAAACCACTAAGGTCCCTCCTTGGAATTAATATCCAGATGTCCCAAGTGCTCCTGCTTCATTGTGGCACTTCCCTTTAATATCCCAGGAGAAGTGGTCAAATTCCCATCCCATGTCACAGTATATTTCCCTGCCCAGGTATCTTTGACATGGAGATTCCTAAAGATAGTTGTTGACTATTCCTTAAGTTCATTCACTCGTGCCCTTGAGGCTACAGCCAGCCCTGGAATTTAGCACCTTAATGTCTCACAAGCTTTCCCAGCAGGCTGCAATAACTGTTCTCACAACTTTGTCCCCTACAGAGACATTGACCACTCCTTTGATTTCAGAAAGCACCACTAAGACCAGGCTACAGGGTTTAATAAGACTTCACTGACCACAGGAGGCTAAAAGGAGAGAACTGTTATGCAGAAGAGAAAATGTAAAACTGGATATGAAATAGTGTAGCTCCCAGTGCCCACTACGTTGCAGAACTGAGCCCACCTTCCCCACCCCCACCTACTCTTCCTGGAAAGGCTTTTGACTGTTGCCTCTCCCATACCCACACTTTCCTGGGACCTAAAGAGAGGCAACAAAAGTTTATCCTTGATTACCAGCCTCAGGTATGCCTCCTGTGAGTGTACATCTCTGACCTACAATGAAGAATTATTATGCAGATGGCTTAGAGTTATGACTTCTCTTTGGCATAACTAAAAGAGTTACTGTGGTTGTCTCTATTCCCCCACAACTAAGGAGCCCTGATCCTCAATGGAGAATCAAGCATCCATTTCTAGCAACAAAATAAACCACAGAAACTTCAACACTAGGGTGTCTTTTTCTCCCAAGACTCAAATATTGCAGGATTAATTTCTTCAATTAAGGCCCAGGGTTAAAATTCCAGGGATTCCTTTCACCCAGATTCAGAAATTTCAGTGAAAGGAAAGCTGTGGCCAAGCATGTGACCTGAGATGAAAAGATCAGCCTTGATACTGGGGGGAGGTAGGGTAAAGAGAGGAACCAAACATGATACCCCTCGCCTTTCCAGAGCAAACACCAAGGGACAGGTTACTCCTCCACCTCCCCCCACCCACTCTATGACTCAATTAGGCCCACAAACTGCAATTTATCTTGTGTCTCATCTTGAAAACTACGAAGTTGCACGATGTATTGTGACCTCAGGGTGGTATAGAGTGTAAACATGCAAGTTGGTCTCAGCCATCATCTGAAAACATTCTCTACACCTTTCCCCAGCCATCAGAGGCTACTGTCCAGTGTCCAGTTGCTTGCTGCTTGGGAAGGACAAGCAGTGGGTGTTTCTCTTTCTGTCTCTCTCTCTCTCTCTCTCTCTCAGGATCCAGTAGGGGAAGAGAGGATTTGCACACTCCTCTCTTGTAGGTCTGGCTCTGTGCCCCTGGGGGCTGACCTAAATGGACTTTGTGAATGAGCCTTCCAATGGGGAGTCCCAGGATAGTATCAGAGAAAGTGAAGATATTCAGTTTGAAGTAGGAATTCACCCAGTGTTGTAGCTGCAAAGTGATCTTGATCAGGTTCTGTCAGCTGAAGGTTACAGCCTAGCCAGGTAGCCCTCTTGACTCAGCTCTCCTTGTGTCTGGGTCCTGGAAGCTGATCTCTCCCCTCCACCCTTCTGGCATGGGATGTCAACAGTGTCCACTCACTAGCTTACTGGTAGTACACCTACACTTGAGGTTTTCTTTTTTTTTTTTTTTTGAGACGGAGTCTGGCTCTGTCGCCCAGGCTGGAGTGCAGTGGCGCGATCTCGGCTCACTGCAAGCTCCGCCTCCCGGGTTTACGCCATTCTCCTGCCTCAGCCTCCCGAGTAGCTGGGACTACAGGCGCCTGCCATCTCGCCCAGCTAATTTTTTGTATTTTTTAGTAGAGACGGGGTTTCACCATGTTAGCCAGGATGGTCTCGATCTCCTGACCTCGTGATCCACCCGTCTCGGCCTCCCAAAGTGCACTTGAGGTTTTCACACCTTTTTAACTAGACCCTTTACTAAAGTCTTTTCAGATTACTCAACATGAATGTGCCATTGGTTATACAAGCAGTTTAAAAACTTCTAACTCACACTGTTGTGAGATGGATTTTTACTCTCTAGGATGACTGCCTTCTTGAGGCAGGTACCCAAGCTTTCATGGGGTCCCTTTGGGCCACCCTGACCACAACACCTGTAATATGACATGACCTTTTGTCTGACTCACCGTTCCCAGTCCCCTCTTAGCATCTATGCCAGCATTGTACACAATTGCCTCCTAATGCTGAGGTCCCCTTGTCTCAGGTGATGGACATTCAGATGTATCATCTTGATCCCTTTTTAAGGAAAGCCTTGTTTGCTGAGAGTACTGCAGGCAGACAGCTGGCAGCTGGCAGCAACTTGGCAGCAGAGGGCTGCCATAGCCAAGGTCACATCCTTCCCAGGGTGGCCTATACCCAATGGCCACTGGTCAAAGCAAAGGTATAAAATTCCTGTCATTTGGCCCAAGTGCGACCATTATGATAGGCCATTTTACTCCAGAACTCTCCATGGAAATGGCCAAAGCTGACTCTGGGCCTGCACTGAAGCTCAGCTTTCCTCTCTGCAAATCTCGCTTTCTTCCTCTCCTTTTCCCAGGTGTTGACCCCAAGGGTCATGTGCACACTAAAGTGTTGGACATGTGCACACTAAACTCCTTCTCATTGTGTACTAACTAGAGAAACCAACTTGTAACACCTTGCTATAAGATTCCTGTTAAAACAACCCTGGGCCAATATTCCCATCATGAGCTCCACAGCTGGTCTCTGGAATCCATGCAACTTTGGAGGGAAGGCAGTTTCCTTCCAAATGAAGTCCCCTCCCCTTTACCATAGGCCACTCAGGGTTCCTCAGATGAGTCAGGCACCAGCACTCTGGGCTCTCCAGTTTCAAAGCCCAGACCTCACATCTCAGTGTAGGTTGCACAGATGTTCCCCTCACTAGAGTTGGGGCTAGAGGTAGGAGTCTCCTTGCCTCCATTCTTGGGAGTAAGAAATGGGACTCTCAGTGCTACTTCTCCCAGGGAAATCCCTCTACTAAACACCTCTTTCCTCTGTCCCCTTGACCCTTTTATCTGTCAGGTCATTGCGTCTTCTATTCAGGTTTTCCATAGTCTACTTAGAATTATTGTCCTGGTGGTCTCTCGGAGTGTGATGTTCATTGTCTTCATTCCCCAGTCAAAACTGACCCTGGACAAGTCCCCCCATTTAACATGTTACATTATGGAAATTTTTGAATATGGCAAGAATTACGGAAATTTTTGAAAGTGGCAAGAACTCTAGCAGATGTCTCTAAGTAGGAAAATGGGTGGCTCAGGGAGAGGGATGGGATTGAGACATAATTTTCACTCCTTTTTGTCTTCTGGAATTTTGTGCCATGTACATGCATGTTATACCAGTTAGGTTGAACTTTATGGAAATACAATTTTTTACGATTTTTTGGTCAAAGGTTTCTTATAACTTGTCTATACTCAGCATAGTCAAGCGTAAGAAACCACAGGTGAACGATTCGATGTTTCTCCTACCATCAGATTATAATCATTTCATGTGGCCTAAGTTGTTACCTCTTTCTCTCAAACCTGGACCTCACTGTATAATTTTCCTACTTACATCTTATATACTCTAAGATTGTCTTTAGAAGCAGAATAGAAACAGGATGTAATCTAAGGAAGATAGTCACATTCCCATTCTGTCCCACCCTACATCCAAGGTTCCAGTAAATCGCCCTCCTTCAAAACTCTGCTGAAATACCACCTTCACCCTGAAGTCATTTCTGTATTTCTTTTCACTGCTTCCAGCTCAATGAAGAAAGATTGACCATTTCATTGTGCAGGTACTTATCAGAAAGGATCTCATATGCAGTATTGTCCTCATGCATAGGCAAATCTTTTTCCCTTGTTAGACTATTCATTTTTAAGGAAAATATACAAATCTTTATATCCCAAATGAGAATAGTGCCAGGATCAGAACACTAGACAATTGCTGAATGAACAAATGACTTCATTATAAAAGCTGGCATTATTTTACAGCATAAATAAGTTCAGCAAACCTTTTATGCTGGACACTCCTTATTCTGTATGAGTAAAATATTCTCTCTAAATGTGCAATGAGACACAACTGTGAATCATTAGCTTATGCTGACTCACTCAATGGTCCATATATGATAGATGTCTTGGATACACAGTCCTAGCACACAGAAACATACTCTTTCTGAAAACATGTCTCAACAAGGAAGGGTAGCCAGTAAGACCCTGGCTCCTACAGACGATAATTCTGTTACGCTTCATAGCCTCCAAATTTCTATCTTGCTTCTAAGTGATGAGGAATTTCAAGTCTCCAAGGAGAACAAATAACATGAGAAAACTTTGTCAGGAAACTGCAGGCCCCTGGGGCCAGAGTTTAGAAAACACTTAAGCAGGTGAGGCTGTTTTCAAGAAGTTTCGACTATATAAATTCCTCTTTGTCAGAGTAACCACATATTAGTCCAAGACAGTTATTATATTTTCTTATTATAAGCATGCACTGTTTTCTGCATCTGGCACATTTGCCAAATTGTAGATTTATTCCTATTTCTATGCATCTGTGAAAAGAATGTGTGTTCCATCTCATCAGGGAGTTACTTGAAGTCACAGGTTGCTAATTCCAAATGAATAGAAACAGTGATTAATCTGGGAGATATGGGCTCGCCACTATTCATGTAACAGATGTCCATTATGATGAGTTACACATTTGTTCCATGTTTACACTAGAATACAAAAAAGAGGATTCAACTATTTTGTATAAAAGAAGGAAAAAATAAAGAAAGAAAGAAAAGAGAGAAAGAAAAGAAGAAAAAAGGAGAGAAAGAAAGAAAGAAAGAGAAAGAAAGAAAGAAAACAAAAGAAAAGAAAAGAAAAGGGGGGATGTGGGAAGGTAGGGAATTAAAATTAATACTTGAAAATGTTTATTCAGGTGCCAGGTTAGATGCCACAGAGACATACAGTATGTCTGGAGGGTGGCAGGTAAAGAGTTGAGGGGAGGTAGAGAGCTAGGGGAGAGAGAGAGGGAAGTGGGGCTTAATGTTCCTGGCTTCATTTCAGGGTGTGGAGATTAACTCAGTCAATCTCACTTGGCTGACAGAAGCACTAATGCCAAAACCGGCAATTTCATCAGCATCAGTTACACAGAAGATGGGATTTCAGAGGAAAGCATGAGAAAAGGGAGAATGATGTATGTGATTTTATTCAAATAATTAAAAACAAAGTTGGCAGTCTATCTTCCTGTCAAGAAGAATAAATATCAGACTATGGAGTTGGAAGGAGAAGTGCAAGCAGCTTCCTCTGCTCCATATTAACTTTGGTCCAATACAAACTTTAGAGTTGACTCTCCACACAAACAAAAATCCTTTTCAAATGATTCTTCTATGTGTTTTTTCAGTTACTCTGTGCAGCAAGAGGACATGAGCCAGAGGTAAGTGTGGAGGAGGGTACCGGACTGAGCCACACTCAAGTTTGAGTGAGAGCCACAAATACTACTTCTCTATAGCTGAGCAAAAGAAGGGATTCTAGAAATTTCCTTTCTCTCCTTATTTTCATCCTGTCCTCATAAGTGCAGGAATCAAAGCAGGGCCTGGCCCATAGTAGGAACTGCATAGATAAGTATATAGATAGATAGATAATAAATATATAATGCATGCATTTAAAAATGGATTAAATAAACATGGGTTGGACTTAACTAATGACATGTGCACATGGATGGATAATATTTATTAATGGATTATCTTATATACTATATTTGCAGGCTCACTGAATTATAGCAGAAGCAGCATCATAACTGAAAGTTCAAGAATCCCTTCTGAACGTCATAATGTGGCTGCTATGTGTTCTAAATTATACTTTTCCAGAGAGTTTCTTTTTTATTAATTTTATTAATAAAAAATACAAATTCGACTAGATTCACTAAAGGGTATTGCTCATAAAACATTTTAATAATCATTTCTCTTTTGCTGCCGTTGCTTTTGGTGTTTTAGACATGAAGTCCTTGCCCATGCCTATGTCCTGAATGGTAGTACCTAGATTTTCTTCTAGGGTTTTTATGGTATTAGGTCTAACATTTAAGTCTCTAATCCATCTTGAATTAATCTTCGTATAAGGGGTAAGGAAAGGATCCAGTTTCAGCTTTCTACTTATGGCTAGCCAATTTTCCCAGCACCATTTATTAAATAGGGAATCCTTTCCCCATTTCTTGTTTCTCTCAGGTTTGTCAAAGATCAGATGGCTGCT
>NW_016823630.1:53279-56322 GCF_001698545.2 Rhinopithecus bieti
AAAAAAAAAAAAAAAAAGAAAATCATTTTAAGCATTCCAGGAATAAAGAAATTACTACAAGTATTAGTCACACAGATACTGGAATACCTGGGGTATTAGGGTCAAGAAAGTTTTGACCAGCGATCAGAGCATCAGACACTGAATATTTTAGCCTGGCACACCAAAGTGGGTGGTTAGCAAAAGCTTGACAGAAAACTGCTCCCACTTGCAAGAATATCTGAGAAACCTTTCACTAACTGTTTCAGTTTGCACCAGCAGAGTATCCTGTTTTCAAGCACTGCCTGCAAAGCTACTCTAAGTCTCCTGCCTGCCTACCATGTAGCTTCAACCACCCCAAACATAATAGCTTTTGTTTATCTTTCCACTCTCCAAAAAATAGATTATGTTACTCTCTCTGGCAAACTAACTCAAGAATGTACAGGGAAGGGGATAGAAAATATATAGCACTCTACTTCTCTCCTGCAATGCAGAAGCACTCTTAGAAGAGGATGGTAGTGATGCCTACTTGGCAATGGATAATCCACTGCAGTTTGCCCCTTTGTCAATGCAGCAGCAATACACACCCTTTTTACCCATTTTTAACTTCCAAATAAAGTAAACCACATAATGCTTCTGTCCTACTTGATGCAACTATTCTTCATACATCCAAAACCCACTCACACTTTCCCCCAAAGTGGAGCCACAAAGTCCTATTTGTTATTTTATCCATAACTGGTTGATCTTTATTTGCCTTCTAGTTCAGTCACAATAGCTCTTTATCCTGCAATTTAAATACTGAAATATGGGCTTAACTCACCCCTTATATTCTATGACAGACTGAGGGATGGAGGACAAATTTCATTAATATGTTCAGATATATTCATATCAAAAAAGGAAGAAAATATACCTATTACCATCCACATTTCTACAACTGATCACATGGTCCTTGTTAGTATCTACAACTTTATTTTTCTACCACTCATGGGGATCTTAGACACCCAGAACAGTCAAATGAGGTCATTGTCCATCCTGAAGGCCAAGTTGGGGTTTGCAGTTCTCTAGTCATCACCAGGTGATGTTGATAGTCCAGTTCAGGTCTTCTTAACTGCAGGGGCACCTAAGAGAGCCCAGTGCCTCACCTGCTCAAGTCACCCACTTCTGGGCAGTTTCCTGGCTCAAAGGAGGCAAACAGCCTACATTCGGAAGTTTCTAGGAAGGGAATAGATCCACCCATGTGTCTGTGTTCTCATATACACTCCTCGACCTGTGACCCTCATATTTTAATCTTTAAATTTGGTCCCTGGTCCACCTGAGTGGTATAAAGTCTAACTCTGTCTCTCCCACTCACTGTGAAATCCAATAGATTTTACAGAGAATATCTTCTTTCCAATTACACCTAAAAGGCATGTATTAACTCTCTTTGATCTAAGCTGGATAGTGGAGTTGATTATAGGCTGGAGTTCATGGATTTAGATTCTGCATGAACACATTTTGCTTTGTACCAAGAAAAACCTATTTCAGGACTTCAAAGTCTAACTCCTCCTGGCCAGCCAGTTCTCAATGTGTGCTAGTGGTCAAGGGCAAGGATAGTTTGTGTGATGGTTCAGTGCAATCCCTCCCTCATTCCTAAGAAACCCAAACAGAAAACTTTTTCCCTTAATGATAGACTTAATGGGCAAGAGATAATGAGATTCTTCATTTAAAAAAAAATGGTCAAAATGTTAGTATCATCTGAATAAGCTTAGTCAATAAAAGTCCCCAAATACCCAGGCTAGAATGCCTGTTTCCAAATTCTCTCCCCATCACACATACACACACACACACACTCTCTTCTCTTAACCTCAGTGCAATAAAGATCTGGGGATATTGAGTATCAAGATCTTTGGAATGTCAGAGTAAGGCACCAGAATTCTTGTTTGCGTGAGGACTTTTTAGAGGCCAGTGTTCCTCTAACTCTCTTAATGATAAGAAGCGTCAATGACACTTGTTAAAAATACAGCTTCTCAAGTGCCTCTCCCGGAAATTCTAATTCAATGGAAGGGAGCTATGCTGTATCCCTGGGAAAGCTTTAGAAAAAATACAGATTTCTAGATCCCCAACTCAGACACACTGAACCTGAATTTCTAGGAATGGGCCCAGGAAACTGGTTGTAAAAAGTACCTTGGGATATTAAACAAAAATTAGTCAACTTTGGGGTTTGCTAGGAGAAATAGTCAAGATTTTAGGACTGATTGTCAGATTCTAAGACTAAGGTTTTGTTGTTGTTGTTGTTTTGTTTTTTTGTTTTTGTTTTTGCTTTGTTTTGTTTAGTTTGAGGCGGGTTTTCACTCGTCACCCAGGCTAGAGTGCAGTGGCGAGATCTTGGCTCATGACAACCTCCACCTCCCAGGTTCAAGCAATTCTCCTGCCTCAGCCTCCCGAGTAGCTGGGACTATAGGTGCGCGCCACTACGCCCGGCTAATTTTTTGTATTTTTTAGTAGAGATGGGGTTTCACCATGTTTTGGACAGGCTGGTCTTGAGCTCCTGACCTCAGGTGATCCGTCCACCTCAGCCTCCCAAAGTGCTGGGATTACAGGCGTGAGGCACAGCACCAGGCCCAGATTCTAAGACCAAGATTCTTTTTTTTTTTTTTGAGACGGAGTCTCGCTCTGTCGCCCAGGCTGGAGTGCAGTGGCCGGATCTCAGCTCACTGCAAGCTCCGCCTCCCAGGTTTATGTGATTCTCCTACCTCAGCCTCCCAAGTAGCTGGAACTACAGGCGCCTGCCAACTCACCCGGTTAGTTTTTTGTATTTTTTAGTAGAGACGGGGTTTCACCATGTTAGCCAGGATGGTCTCGATCTCCTGACCTCTTGATCCACCCGTCTCAGCCTCCTAAAGTGCTGGGATTACAGGCTCTAAGACTAAGATTCTTAAGCAAAGAGTCGTAAAGCCAGAGTCAACCTCAAGGGAAGGTTGATGTGTGTTTCTGAGCAAACAGGAAATTACCATGAAGTAAAAAGATGGAGAAAATGCATTGGCCCACCAAGGTTCACTCTTCTTGCTTAAAAAAAAAAAAAAAAAAA
>NW_016823630.1:58079-105495 GCF_001698545.2 Rhinopithecus bieti
CTAGCAAGGTAGGCCAACATTCAAATTCAGGAAATACAGAGAACGCCACAAAGATACTCCTCGAGAAGAGCAACTCCAAGACACATAATTGTCAGATTCACCAAAGTTGAAATGAAGGAAAAAATGTTAAGGGCAGCCAGAGAGAAAGGTCGGGTTATACACAAAGGGAAGCCCATCAGACTAACAGTAGATCTCTCAACAGAAACTCTACAAGCCAGAAGAGAGTGGGGGCCAATATTCAACATTCTTAAAGAAAAGAATTTTCAACCCAGTATTTCATATCCAGCCAAACTAAGTTTCATAACTGAAGGAGAAATAAAATCCTTTACAGACAAGTGAATGCTTAGAGATTTTGTCACCACCAGGCCTGCCCTACAAGAGATCCTGAAGGAAGCACTAAACATGGAAAGGAACAACAGGTACTAGCCATTGCAAAAATATGTCAAAATGTAAAGTCCATTGATGCTAGGAAGAAACTGCATCAAGTAGCGAGCAAAATAACCAGGTAATATCATAATGACAGGATCAAGGGAATCTTTCCACATTTCTTGTTTTTGTCAGGTTTGTCAAAGATCAGATGGCTGTAGATGTGTGGTATTATTTCTGAGGGCTCTGTTCTTTTCCATTGGTCTATAGCTCTGTTTTGGTACCAATACCCTGCTTTCTTAGGCACTATTCCCATGCCAGTGTGAGTGCTTCATATCATTCCCTGTAATCCTTTCAGATCATTCTTTCTCTGGTTCTGGGTAATATTCTCACTTGCATACATTGTTAGTACTGTGATGGATACTCTGCAGGTATCCAGAGTCCTATCTCTGGGCAGCTCCCTCCTCCCTGGTACTCTTTTCTGTGAATTTTAGCCTTCTTGTTCTCCCTGGACTCTCAGCTCCACCTCCTTGTATCATGGAGTTCATCAAGCTCCACCCACCCCCTTCCTCAGCATAGTGGTCTGGAAATTCTCTCAAGGCAGTAAGCTTAGGAAATCATAGAGTTCACATCATTTATTTATCATCTCTCAAGGACCACTGTCCTTCATTAGCTGACATCAGTGTCTTGAAAATCATTATTTCATATATTTTGTGTATTTTTTGTTGTTGTTATTTCAGGTAAGAGGGTAAATCTAGACCTTGTTATTCTATACTAGTCTGAAGTACAAGTCCATCATTTTTAGTTTTGTTCTGTTTGTTTGTTTGGTTTTAAACAATAAATAAATTAGGTCAATCTCTTGGGGACCTTCACTATAAAACATTGTTTTAACCTACTTTATTATACTTCCTATTTTAGAAAACTAAGCCAACAAACACATTTCAAATGTTGATTAGTCAGAAGTTTCACAAAGTTAGGTGGTTCTTACCTTAATTAATCAGAAGAGTAAAGTTTTCTTGTAATAACTCACACAAAATCCATGCTTATTTATAAACAATATCATAATAAAGCTAATATCAAATACAAATAAATCATAGATAGCCTAAGTATTGAAACATTTTAGACATTTATCAAATAATTGGAATACTATAAATTAGCTCAATATTCAGAATTCCCAGAGTCAACATTCTAGCTCCCACATGATTTTTTTGGTGTCTGCTTATTTAGAACACAGGCTGAGTTCACTATGAAGAGCTTCAAATTGAAAAGGTGAGAGCTAATTACATTTCAGTGTTTGTAGTTTTTTCCTTCTCAGTTTTCTTCCATCAAGGCTCTTCAGATCATTGCTGTCAAAGTCTGCCTCCCTCCTTCATTTTTAGCCCAAGATCATATCCTGTTATAGTCTATCTTTGGCATAACTTCTAACTTTTAGTCTTTTATCCACCATTAGTTGGGGTGTGGTTTGCTTGCAAAGAATGCATCATTCCACTATTGTAAGCATGTATGTACATGTAAACAAAACAGAACAAAATCCTTGATAGGATAAATCTCATTGCAACTGATACCATCATAATAAAAATGTTCATATAATAAAGGTTTTTCAGTCTCAAATACTGATTCCATTTATTTTAAGCAATGTTGAATATGCACACACACACACACAAAGAATTTTGTAGGACAGATACAAATGGCTTTCAACTGGTATAAGACGGTGGGTTAAAGTATCAGAAGGACCTGGGTTTCACTTTTGCTCTGCCCTTACTGTGATTCCCTTATCATGTTATTTAATATCTCTGAGCATCAATTTCCTCATTGGTAAAATGTAGACAATTATAATTTTATTAAGAAAAATTATCTAAAAGTTGAATAAGGTTAAAAGGGTATGACATGAACTTTCAAAATTTTACCAGAGCACTGACAGGTGCTAAAATTTACTTTATTATCTAGGGAATGTACCTGTGTTTGACCTTCTATTTTCTATTTGATTAGAATTTAGATGATCTGAAGTTATGTTAATTCATAAATTTCTATCCAATAGAAAAGATAATATCAAATACTGTGGTTTTATTTCTTTGAAGGATATTAACTAGTTTTAAATGTACCCTCAAAATCTTATTTAACACTCTTTTTTCCCTCAAAATGTCTATAAATACCAGATTCCTCAAAATGGTCTTGGAATTAGTTTAATCTTGTAATGGTTCCAATCATTAATGAGTTAAATGATTGTTCGGTATGTTTTCATTCCATATTTATACAACATTCATGTTTTAACTTGTTAAAATTATACTTTAACTGTACTTATAGCATAAAGTTATGATAATTAAATAAAATAATATAAAGTAATTAATAAGGCCCTGACACATTTTAAGCAATGAATGTTAACTATGGTTATTATCTATTATTAAATGAACTTTGGTCCACAGGAAATAAAAAAAAATATATGCCACACTTCACCTATAGATACCCATGAGGATAAAACAAAATAAATAAAACAAAGAGAATATTGATCTCCTTTGGGACTTTTGAGTCTTCCAGTGTCTAGCCCAAGGAATCAAGTTTTGAATCAGTAGCCATTTTCATGGATGATGCTGGGACTTATATTTATTGGGATACATAATCATAAACAGAATAAATATTCTGTCTCATAAAGAAAAAGAAATATAATTTTCCCAATTCACATGACTGATCATAGATAAAATAGCTAAAAATTGATCAAAGTAGAAATTAATATTTTTCCTTTAAAGTCCTGCCTTGATATACCCAACTGCTATCTTTCATTTTATTCCCTTTAATTTTAATGGGTTATCCCCTGATTTTTTTCCAAAAGTTTTTTGTTTTTTTTTAGACAGAGTCCTGTTCAGTCGCCCAGGCTGGAGTGCAGTGGCGCTATCTTGGCTCACTGCAACCTCCACCTCCCAGGCTCAACCTCCCGAGTAGCTGGGATTACAGGCACCTGTCACCACACCCAGCTAACTTTTGTATTTTTAGTAGAGACGGGGTTTCACCATGTTGGTCAGGCTGGTCTTGAACTCCTCACCTCAGGTGATCTGCCTGTCTCAGCCTCCCAGAATGCTGGGATTATAGGTGTGAGCCTCTGCACCTGGCCTTTCCAAAAGTTTTGAATAGCTATATCCTTTACATCTTCATGTGATTTCAACAACTGCTAAATACAGTGGTGGCTTCCCTCCAAAAAAATTGTCCCCTAAAAGAAAGTAAAAAATAAGAGGGATGCATGAAATTTCTCCAGTTTCATTATGATTTTGGTTCCTGTTTATGCTCAAATAACTTTCTCGGATTATAAATCCTCAAAAAGAACTCAGTCAATTTTAGGTTTTGGGGGTTTGCTTATTTTTTAGATGCTGGCCCAGGAGTTAAATCAGCTTTGGCTCAGAACCAATTGAATTGAATCAACTGAATAATTGAATAAACATTGAAACAGCACTCCAGAAGCAATTCTTCTCCATACTGATGTCTAAAGAACAATGAAAAAGCATCTATAGAAACAAATACAAGTACTGGAGCTCAAAATTTCCACATACAAATGAAACTGGAATTTACTCTGCACTGTATACAAAACCAGAGCTTGGGTCATCAACTATTTTTTAAATACCTTCAAACATTGAAACACAATGCAGGAACCTACTTAATTCATTTTAAAAAGCAAATAAATGAATATAGAGACTTACATCAATGTTAAACATGCAGCTGTTGTTCAGTTCCAGTGAACCGAAGAAGTGTGCACTGAACTTAAAATAAAATGAAGACACATAATATATGAGGTACTGAAGTGCTCTTTACATTTGCAGAGCTAGGTTATGCTTCCAGACAAGTTCAGACACACATGTACATAGATACACACATAGTTGTGTATATGCGCATGCATTTATACATATGCGTAATATATGTATATATATTCACACACACATTTCCTAACCAAAAAGGAAAGGCTTATTGTTTTCGTGTTGAGCCTTTGAAACAAGAGATTAGCACTGAGCAAGTGGAGAAATTAGAGTGGAAATAGCCATCATTCAACATTACTCCCAGATCCTTGCTACTCAAAATGTCATCCCTGGCTTAGCAGCAACAGTATCACCGGGCAACTAGCTAGAAATGAGGAACCTCATGCTCCACCCACACCTCTCAGAACAGAACCTAAGTTTTTACCAGATTGCCTAATTTATGTGCCCAAATTAAAGTCTGAGAAGTGCTGCCCTGGATATGTGCTGTCCATTACCAAAGTTACTAGCCACATGTATCTATTCAGCTATTGAAGTGTACTTATTGAGACTGAGAGATTGCATTTTAAAATTTAATTAATTAAAATTTAAAAACTCATACTCAATTCAGTTATTGGAATACTTTTCAATATGTTTGGAACAACTTGGGTACATGAATCTAAATGCAGATAAGTATTTCTGGTGAAAATATAGCATCCAAATTGAGAAGTACTGCAAGCATAAAATACACACCAGATTTCAAAGACTTAGTATAAAAACATTTACATAAAATATGTCATTGAAAATTTTATGATTACAGGTTAAAATGATAAAATTTCAGATATGTTGGGTTACATTAAATATGTTCTTAAAATTCATGTGCTTCTCTTTTACTTTTCAAATGTGACTACTAGGAAACTGCAGCTCACATTCTATTTCTACTGGACAGCATTTCTTTCGATCCATGGTTCTCAAATGTAAAATTACTGGTGCTTGGCTCCCACTCCCAGATATTCTGGTAAAATTGGTCTGGGGTTGAACTGAGCATTGGTATTTTTAAACTCTCCCTGGTGATTCCATTGAGTTTCCAAAGTTTGAGAACCACCACCCTGGATTAATAATAGATTCATTAATTCTGACTGATAAATAATGGCCTCATAAAGTCTTTATATCTTTTGGGAACTCCCATCATTCTTCAACTAAAATATAGAGCTGGGAAAGTAGTACCATTTCTTAAGTAAAGATCAAAAGGCTGGAAGTCTGGGTGATATTATTCTCCTTCAACTTCAGGCAGAGTTAAATAAACCCAACCAGATGAAAATCAATGTTTTTCAATATCTTCAGAAACTGGTCACCGGTTATTTCAGCAGTTCATTTCTATATCTAATGTAGTGGATCTCAGACTTCTGTGCATTTAGAATAATCTCCTGGATAGTTTGTTCAAAAGCAGATTGCTGGGCCTTAGTGAGTCACAGGAGTTCTGGGGTAGGGTGACCAAGTGTCTTGATTTGCCTGGGACTTTCCTGGGAATTGCTCAGTCCTGGGCAAAGAGGGGCAGTGGATCACCCTAACCCAGGGAAGTGCATCACTAACAAGCAGTCCAGGTGATACTTCTGAGCACAGTTTGAGAACTACTTCTAGAAACACAGGCTCTCAAATACTTTTTTAGTGACGCTCTTTTTGGATTAACCAACTGTCCTAGGAACACAACCAACGAAGTTATACAAATAACCAGTTCAGCAAACAACTGATTGTGGAAATTGTTCTAATCCAATTAAGCATGTCATCAAATTGTTTTAAAGTGTATGAAAGAATTATAAAGAGATCGCCCTGACAGCCTTGATGGGAACAATTCCATTGTCAGAAATTTAGCAGATTGGGACCAGGGAAGCAAAGTAAGTATGTGGCTAGAAGTCATGTCAACACTGAGTTTGAATCACAGCTTCTGCCATTTGCTAGCTGTGTAACTTTCAGGAAGTTCCTTAACCTCTTTTTACCTCAGTGTTTTCATCTATAAAAGATGAATAATTTATACTTACACTGAAGGTTAAGGATGAGAATGAGAAATAATGCATTACATCAGATGAATTCCAGCTGAGGGACATTCTACTACATACCTGACCAGCACACTTCAAAGCTGTCAAGGTCATCCAAAAGAGGGAAAGTCTGAGAAATTGTCACAGCCAAGAAGAGCCCAAAGAGACATGATAATCAAATGTAATGTGGCATCCTAGATGAGATCCTGAACCAGAAAATGTATATTAGGTAAAAACTAAGGAAATCTGAATAAATCTTGGGTGTTGGTTAATATTATTGTATCAAAATTGGTTTATTGCTTGTGACAAATGTACCACACTAATGTAAGATGTTAATAAAAGAACAAAATGGGGGTAGGGTAAATGGAAACTCTCTGTATATCTTTGTAGCTTTTCTATAAATCTAAAACTATTCTGAATTTAAAAGCTTACTACCCCCAAAAAAGTGCCTAGCATAGTAGTGCCCAGGCCAGAAGTACACACTTAACAACTGTTGTTACTATTTTTGTGAATTGTACATTAGAAATGATGCTAACAAGAAGAACATCAGCTTGATTCAACATCTTTAGGAGGAACTATGAGCTTGAAACCCTTGGACATCAGAGTTGGGAGAAGAGGACAAAAGGCAAAATGAATGGGCATGAAGACCCCCAACCATGTTACTTCTGATTGACTTTCTTGCTGGCATTATTCAAATTCTGTACTTATTTTATTCATTCATCTGTTCTCTACTTTGAGCCCAACCTCTCCTACCTCTGCCCTAGAATATAAGTTTCTTGGAGGCAGAGACTTTGTGCGTCTTTGTCACTTCTGTATCCACCATACCCAGCACAGCACCTAACATAGCATGCAAATTTTATCTGAATTTACTACACTGAATGAAACGATTCCATTGGCCATCAAAGGGCAGAGGCAAACACTCTGGACTGGAGCTATAATCCTTTTTATACATGTTTTCTTCTCCTAGCTTCCTTGTAGCTCCCCACCTTTCAAAAAAAGAAAAGCAAACAAATATCATCACCACTCCACTGACCAAGTAATTTACTTTAGGGAAAGAAAAGACTTCAACATTTGGGTCCAGATTTGCTCTCGTACGTTCTAGCTTACATTTGCAAATATGGATGACATGACTGAAACAGAAATGTCTTGGTAATTACTTGTGCTATATCACACCTCGTGTTTTCTACTCAATTTAAGCCTCACAAAAGTTTTGTTACATAAGCATGGCAGATGTTTTACCTCCACTATAAAATAGATATAAAATATAAAGCTTTATATAAAAGAGATATAAAATTTTCATACGAAAAGACTATTTTATAAAAGATGTTTTAAAAAAGAAGGAAGGAATTTAAGGTGGCATCATCATTTACCCAGCTAATTCACGGGGATTATATTATTCAGCTGGGGCTGCCATAACAAAATCCCACACAGTGGTTTAAAAAACAGACATGTATTTTCTCACAGTTCTGGAGGCTGAAAGTACAAGATCAAGGTGCAAGTAGGGTTGGTTTCTGGTGAGCCCTCTTTCCTCAGATCACTGTACTCTCCATGGTCCTTTGTGTGTGGAGAGAGCGAGTTACAAGCCCTGGTGTCTACTCTTATAAGGACACCAGTCCTCACCAGTCCTATCGGATTAGGGCCCCACTCTTAATGACCTGATTTGACTTTAATTACCTCTTTAAAGGCCCTATCTCCAACACAGTCACATTAAGGGTAAGGCTTTTCAACATATGAATTTGAGGGGACACAATCCAGCCTATCACCAGAATGTTCTCTGACAACGGGCAGAAGGGTTAACAGGATGAGCAAGGAGGAGCTAACACTTATTGAACAGGGAGGAACTAACCATTAAACCAGGGGTCAGCAAACTACGGCCTTTGGACCAAAGTTGAGGGCCACCTTCAGGTTGTAAATAAATTTTCATTGGAGCACAGCCACATCCATTCATTTACACATTGTCTGTGGCTGCTTTCATGTAGAGTTCAGTAATTGCCATGGAGTCTGTGGCCTACAAAGTCCAAAATATTTACTCTGGCCCTTCACAGAATAAATGTTCTGACTCCTGAGTTAGATCAATATATGAGTGTTCATTTTCTCCATGAGATAATGCCGTAAAGTCAGTGTTCCTATCACTTCACCGATGAAGCAGTGGAGGCTCTGAGAGATGACGTGATATCCACATCACACAGCTGACAGAGCACCCAGAGTTGTAGCTCCATGACTCCAAAGGGTGCCCTTTCCAGGGCACCTCACCTCTGGGCCCAGGGCTCTTCTCCTAGGCTCAGAATGGTGTGTGGATATGGCTGCCAGACTGTGGCCTAGGTAAGTCAGTCCATCTGTACAATGGCTTCCTACAATCCTCTCAGCCTCGAAGATCAAGGATAATTGTCATTCAGACCAGAATGTCCCACCGTTTCCATTCACACCTTATCAGCAGTTGACTATAGCTATTTTTGGCCCTTGTTTCTTGAAATTTTATTTTGTTTCAGTTTACGTTTTATGCTGGGGCATGTGTTTTATATGATTAAGATTTACATAGAAAGCAGATCATTTGCATTAGTGAGTCTTGCAAATAATATGTAGACCTTAAGCGGTTTCTAGGGATAATTTTGGGACTTTTAGCCCCAAATGCAATTGTTGGTCCTTTTCATTATTAAACAGAATGTTTCCGTTTCATTTCAGCATTCAATATTGAACTCCTGGTGCTTTCCTTATTGTAGGAATAAAAGAAGAATGTGATTACAACTCAGGTTCCTCTTTACAGGCATTTGTCAATAGAAAACAGTTCCAAGATCCTCTTTGAGTTAGTAGAGGCATTTCCCAAATTATTTACACAAGAATCCAGAGCTTTTTCATTAGGCCTATGTTAGAATATAAGGAAGCAAAACAGCAATTGGGATTAATTTTACTATTGGCTAATGGATCACTTCCTGTTTCCAGCTTGTTGATCTTCCTGTCCATACAGACAAATGATTTGCCTGGAGATTCATGCTGCTTTTGTCTGTTCGGCATCATTTCCTCTGAGGAACATCCTCTCCCCCATTTCAGGTGGTCCCAGGTGGGCTGTCAATCACAACACACCAGACCCAGTCAATCATATTGCCTCACCTCCCCAGACACAGTAATTGATCCAGGGGAAAGAATGTGACCCAGTCAGAGCAAATTCCCCCAAAAGTTAAAGAAGTTAGGAGAGAGGCCTTCACACTAAGTGGCATCAGGCCAAGAGATGGAGGCAGAGTGCCTGAATCCAGCCCTTCCTGACGCTTTACCCACTCCTGGACTTCCTAAGAGTGTGATCCCAAAATTTCTTTTCCTGCTTAAGCTGACTCAAGCTGGACTTCTCACTCAAAATCCAAAATGTCCTCACTAATATAATATGCTTCCAGGTTTTCTGAGTGTCCCTCAGAAACATGTGTCAGCAACTTCCAGAGGACATAGGGCACTGAGCACTGGGATCCATGGGTCCTTATCCTAGCTGCAATCTTAGAGCCCTTAGGCTATCCCTATGCCAAGTTGGAGAGCTTTTGAAATGGAGAGCCTATTACACAGGGGATGCAACATGATTTCATGGATATATTTATGTCTTACGCACAAAAGTGCATTCTAGACTTGCTTTTTAAGTTCCATAACTCTTTGTCCTCTTTGGCCCTTCCTGGAGTGGAAGCAGAACAAATTATTGTGCTGGTAACACTTTTTTTTTTCTTTTTTTTTGAGATGGAGTCTCGCTCTGTCACCCAGGCTGGAGTACAGTGGTGCGATCTCAGCTCACTGCAACCTCCACCTCCCGAGTTCAAGCGATTCTCCTACCCCAGCCTCCCGAGTAGCTGGGATTACAGGTGCATGCCACCAGGCCTGGCTTTTTTTTTTTTTTTAGTAGAGATGGAGTTTCATCATTTTGCCCAGGGTGATCTTGAACTCCTGACCTCAGGTGATCTGCCCACCTCAGCCTCCCAAAGTGCTGGGATTGCAGGCATGAGCCACCACACCCGGCTGCTGATGTCACTTTATTGGCAATCTTGGGAAGGAAAAAAACACCAAGTAGAAGTAGCAACAGGACCCCTAACATTGATATTGCTTGATGACTGGGCTGGCCAACGTCTGGTGCCAGGACCCCTATCCTACAACCGAGGGAATCTGGAAGGAGAAATAAAGCCCACAGCATGCCACCAAGTGGCTGCAATATTACTCTTGCAGTGAAGATACTTTTTCTCCTTTGTTGTCCATAGTGTGCTTTTCTAAACCTATCCAAACTCCCTCTCACTAGATTCCTTAACTGTCACTTGAAGTGTTATCTATGACTCAGAATTTCCTAAGATAAACTCTATAACCTCCCTCCTTTCCTCAGAAAACTGAGGCCTACCCACACCAACCAAAACTCTGATCCAAGTGGCTGTGAGATGTCTGAATGCTGTTTAAACTGTGCACTTACATGTGTTTGCAGGTAGTGATAAATAAGAACTCTTTTTTGTTGTCGTGCTTATTCAGTTTAACTTGGCTTCCTCTGCTTCAGACAGAAGGGAACCGAAGTAAATTCTTAAGACACACAAGCAAAGAAAGTTCTTTGCGCTGAAGGCGGTTCGCCAAGGTGCTAATTCCATCTTTGGTAGGTTTCTCCCAGGACTGTGTTCCTCATCCAGGAATTTCCCTAAGCTTGATGGTTCACACGTCCAAATTCCAGCTTTGAATAAATAAACCAGCTGAAGTGCTCAATTGCCTCAGGGATTAGCAGAGCAGTTCACGAACTTCCATCGCCCCCCAGTGGCAATTATTTGGATCTTTATGTTAGGGATTTTCTTATGCTTAAAATTTAGGTTATCGTTCT
Source organism: Rhinopithecus bieti (assembly GCF_001698545.2). NCBI lineage: Eukaryota > Metazoa > Chordata > Mammalia > Primates > Cercopithecidae > Rhinopithecus > Rhinopithecus bieti. The sequence goes on from NW_016823630.1 coordinate 69,020, forward strand.
CCTCTCCAAAGTTGTTTAAGTTTTTGTTTGTTTGTTTGTTTAATTCTCACATTGAAGGTTATGAAGTATTTGTGTGGAGGTATGTTGGTAATGTCAAATTAATGGCTTCTGGGTCACCGGGTCATAGATGGATAAGATGTAGTACCTGCTTTCATGGTTCTAAGTGAAAGACTGATTTTTCAACCTGGTCTCTATTCTGAGACTCCATCCTGACAGATGGTGGAAATAAGCAGCACCAAATCACTAAATCCAGAAAGGACTCTCAGTGGGTGGCATCAAGGTAATCTAGAGAGCCAGTTAGCCTTGGTTGCCTAGAGATGAGAACTCAGCCAGCCACAGTGATAGTATCTACTCCGAAAAACAAGATACAGACTATGTGAGATTCCAAAATAAAAGCAGAAACTGTGTTGAGGGAGAAAGCTTATATACATATGAAATAGCCAAGGAACACTTTTCTAGCATAATAAGTTCATAAATTCATGCAACATACAGTCAATGATTTTTGATGGATAGCATAAAGTACTTCACCTTGTTTTATAGAAAAGGAAGAAGTGGAATTTAGGAAAGTTCAGACTGGAGAAGCTTATCTTCAACTCAGAAAAGGGAAGGTTCTTGCCTCCCTGCCCACAATGGAGGTAGTACTTAAGCTTATTTTTCAGATCATAGCAAATTTCTTTGGTTCACCACCTGCCATGCTCCACCCCCAAACCCCTTTTAAATTGAAGGCCAGGTTTGTAGTCCTTTAAGTAATACTAACTCAGCTCTAAATTCCTACACACCAAACAGTCCTGCCAATGCTAAATCCTGAGTGAAAGTGTTTGTCCTTCAGCTTCCTTTACTCAGAATTTGTCTCCTTTCCAGCCAGAACATTCTCCTTCCCTGGCCACCCCTCTCCCCTTGGCTTTGGAAGGCAAACTTTACCTAATCCCTTTTGTTTAAGAATCCTAAATCTTAGTGGTTTAAGGGCCTTAGTATTAGTACACACAAGCACACATATATACATTTAAGAACACAGAATGTTTTATTATCAGCTCACTGTATTTTGTATAATATTTTGTATAATATTTGTTTAATAAATTCACCCTTAAAGTATAAGCCTTTGTCAGTTAGGCCTGGCCTCCCCATCTCCTGGACCCCAAGGTCTTATTCACTTCAATCTCCCAGTCCATGGTCCATGGAATATCAAGTTTCCCTGAATTATATGTTACTCCTTATGGACTTAGGCTCCCATGGTCACTTCCGCCTCTGGACTCCTCTCTCTGCTTGTGCTGGCTCAGTTTACATTGACCTAGAGGGGAAACTCTACCCCTTTATCATCTTCTATGAAAACCCATTCACTAAATTACTTGCTGATTTTGTAAAACACTCACAACAAAATAGAGATATATGGATACTTCCTACACATGACAAAAAACTTTATGCCAATCTAAAAGTTCACAAAATGCTTAATGGATAAACACTAGACATCTTTTCACAAAAATTAGGAATATCTACTGCTACTTTTATTTAACATTTTGCTGGAAAGTCTTAGCCCATGCAGGAGAAAGAAATTAGAGGTATTAGGCTGGGCGCAGGGGCTCACACCTGTAATCCCAGCACTTTGAGAGGCCGAGGTGGGTGGATTGCCTGAGGTCAGGAGTTCAAGACCAGCCTGGCCAACATGGTGAAATACCATCTCTACTAAAAAAAAAAAAAAAAAAAAAAAAAATTAGCTGGGTGTGGTGGCAGGCACCTGTAATCCCACCTACTTGGGAGGCTGAGATAGGAGGATCACTTGAACTTGGGAGGTGGAGGTTGCAGTGAGCCGAGATCGTGCCATTACACTCCAGCCTGGGCAACAAGAGCGAGACTTCGTCTCAAAAGAAAAGAAAAGAAATTGGAGGCATTAAAGTTGGACAGGAGGAAGTAAAATCATTATTAGTTGAGATTATATGAAATAATCCCTGGAAAATCCAAAATAAACACACAAACATTAAGACTAAAGACAAGAGAATCCAAAACATAGCAGAGCATAAAATGGATTTAGTCATTGGAGCTTGTCTTTAGTCCATTTTGTGTTACTACAGCAAAATACCTGAGGCTGGGTAGTTTATAAAGAAAAGAGGTTTGCTTGGCTTACAGTTCTACAGGCTGTTCAAGAAGCATGGAACCAGCATCTTCTCAGCTTCTGGTGAGGGCTTTCATGTTGAGTCAGACATAGCAGAGAAGGTCAAAGGCGAACCAGGTACATGTGAAGAGAAAGTAAACATGAGGGGGATCCTCACTTTGTAACAATCCTGCTCTTTCTGGAACTAATCCATTCCCCTTAGAATTAATCCAGTCTCACGAGAGTGAGAACCCACTACCATAAGAAAGTCACCAAGTCATTCATGAAGGATTTGCCCCATGACCCAGACACCTTCCATTAGGCCCCAGCTCCCAGCACTGCCACACTGGGGATCAAATTTCAAAATTAGCTTTGATGGGGACAAACAAGTCATATTAATACCATAGCACAGCTATACCTTATTCCTTTCACCAGGATAAGTTTCAAATATATAAATGGTTTAAAGGAAAAAGTATAATTTTTTTAATTGAAGAAACTTGGGAGAATTTAGGACTTAAAGAAAATGTTTTTAATTATGCCACAACATCCAGAAATCATAGATTATAAAATTAAGATCCATAAAAACTACTCAAAGCAAAACTTAGCAGAAGCAAAACAAAAAAAAAGAGATAATTTTAAAATATTCTAACCTCATAGTGTAGAAGAAAGGTTAATTTCCTTATAAAGAATGTCTACAAATCAATTTTTTAAAAAAGCAATACACTGTGTTGATGAAGGTGTGGAAAAACAGGCACTCTCATCCACTCCTGAGGGAAGGTACAAGTGGTGCAACCACCTATCCTGGGTCATTTAGAAGTGACTATCAAAGTTTTAAAGGCACATTCCCTTTGACCCAGTCATTTTAATTCTAGGTATTACAAAGATATGCTCACACAGTGTGAAAAATGATGTAAGCACAATATTATTCACTGTAGTATTGTTGTAATAGGAAAGTATTGGAAATAACATAAATTTAGTTCATTAGTAAGGGACCACTTACATAAATTGTATTAATCTATATGATGGAATAGTGTACATGTCCTAAATAAAAACAAAATGGAACACTGTATGTACTGATATGAAAAATTGTATTTTAATTATTGAATCTGTTAAATAAAAGAAAGATGGATATGGAAAACCTCCAAGATATTTTAGTGTGAAGAATAACAGTTAAATCCCTATGTAAAGTACGCTCACTATTTTGTGTTTTAAAAAATGGGGTCCCCCAAAGCACATTTCTTTGAAAACTGCATTTCATGTTGTGGTGGTGAGAGAATGGTTTGTCAACTTGTCTTTTGTGGGTTTAATCTTTCAATCCCACTTTACAATGAGTCCAAACCACTCAGAGAGCTTTCCCTTCCTTCCTCTAAAGCCACTCATGCCTTGCCTTATTGACTTTCCTTCTATTACTCCTATTTTCTCCCATTTATTAATTCACAATGCTTAGAATAAAAAATAAAACTGCCAAGGAGGAAGGAATTTAGGTTGGCTAGTGAAGCATTCTCTTCCTAATAGGAAAGCCAAACTAAAGTCATGAAGTTCTTTGGTAAATTTGGAATGAGAGCAAAGAAAACCAAAGCCTTGAAGGATTTTACCATCCATTTTTATGGCTTAACATCCAAGCAAACCTGATAACTTACTTTTTCTTATCTGCAACCAGCTCTTTCTTGAGTTCTAATTCTGTGTTCTGAACTGCCTCTTGGATTTCACTGCCTAGATAACCATTATCATCTCAAGTGCAATGTGTCTAAACTGAACTCATCTTGCCCCTAACCCTAAATATTTCTCAAAGTCAGCAGCCATTTTTTTACTCCTCTCTTATTTGCTTCACCTTAGCTTTCTCTTTATGCAGTAAGGTGGTAATTTCAGACAACTGTAATCTACCATGCTTCTCCTTTTTAAAAGAATAAGTATGTCAGAAGGTCTTTGGTTACAGTTTATGCTTTAAAAATTGGAGGGCAAATCCAATACGCACTGGAAATTTCATTAACATAACCCCATGGTTTGTCCATTTCTCTCTACCATTAGTAACCAAATCCACTACTAATTATTTTGATAGGGAAGAAAACATGAAATTCCTCACTCCTCTAGGCAAGACTATACTGATGTCTCCTGCCTATGTGGGTGGTGACTCACATGGCTCTCCAGAGCTCCTCCCCACAGCAATGTTCACTTCAGCCATTCTTACCAGTGCTATTCCCATCTTTTTCGGCACACCATGTTAAATCTAGTGACACATAAAGGCCCACTTGTGGCAACAACTGGATCAGCAACTTAATCTTAATAACTTCAATAATAATAATTGTTTTCACCACTTGAAAATAGCAAGTCCCCGCCCCCACTTCTGCTTCTGAATGACTGTGTGTATTGGTTCAGGGTAGAAAGAAGAGACAATGAGTTATAGTCCCAGTGTAGTTACATAATGCACACTACATGCCAGTATGTTTGCATTTGTGTATATACACATATATTGAGCAAGCTGAGAAAGTAGAAGCCCATGCTCTAGCTGCCAGGTATCAAGGAGAGGAAGTTTCTGGCCTTTGGTTTTCCAAGAATAGGGTCTCTTCTCTTTAATATTATTGACATTTGGGGCCAGATAAGTCTTTGTTGCTAGAGTTGGCCTTTGCATTGTAGGATGCTTAGCAGAATGCCAGACTTCTATCCACTTGATTTCAGTAGCAACCACTACCCTCAGTATGACAACCGAAAATGTCTCCAGATATTGTCAAATACCCCCAGGATAGGGACAGCAAAATCAGCCCTAGTTGAGAAGCACTGTCATAGAGGGAATCAGGGCCCTATCTCCTGTCAAATCTCATACCTGCTGAATTCCCCAGCATGAGAAGAGGCTGGGCAATCTCCCTGCTGGCATTCATCAAATAATAGTCTTAAGTTTTCTGAATTGACCCCATTGCAGGCCCACTCAGACCACCTTGGCAGGTATCAAGGAAAGACCAGTCTTAAATAAGTACAGCTATAAATTAAAGAAACTTTCTCAAAAAGCAATGCTCTGTATACACCTGGAGACATGAAACCAGGGTTCCTATAAGAAATTGGGAGTGATTCGTCATATAAGGTAGTCATCCACAATCAGCGAATTGATTCAATTTTTTTTTTGAGACAGAGTCTCACTCTGTCACCCAAGCTGGATTGCAATGGCATGGTCTCGGCTCACTGCAACCTCCGCCTCCCGAGTTCAAGCAATGCTCCCACCTCAGCCCCCCAAGTAGCTGGGGCTACAGGTGCATGCCACCACACCCAGCTAATTGTTGTATTTTTAGTAGAGATGGGGTTTTGCTATGTTGGCCAGGCTGGTCTTGAACTCCTGACCTCGTGATCTGCCCGTCTTGCCCTCCCAAAGTGCTGGGATTACAGGCGTGAGCCACCGCACCCAGCCAATTAATTCAATTTTTAGAAGTCTATGTGAAGAAACCCTCGACTCTCATCAAAACACAAAAAACCTTGGGACTTACCAATTAGTAATAATATATCCTTTGAAGTTATTACAATGGTTGTGAGAATAATAAACAGAATGATAACCTCTGGCCATCTCTAATTTTACTGGCAATAAATCCCTTTAAGGAAAAGCAGTGTTTATTTCCAAGAGTAAGAGGCAACCCCGGCCTTTGATGTAGACATGGTCCCTCTGAGTACACATGTGATGAATCCTGGCAGACTCCATGGAACACAGACCTGTAAGGGGGGAGGGGGGTCTCCTAGCTATATCTTAGGAACTTACCTTCATTCATTTAGGCCTTAGCAAAGATCACAGTCTATGAAGTTCATGGGCAGTGCTGGCATAGAACCAAGTGAAGGTCACCAGGCGTAACTAGAGAGTGGTGAAGAGCAAAGTTGAGAAAAACAAGCTATCTCTATTATCAGATCAAATAATTCTTCTTTTTAAAAACCCTTCCATGGCTTCACATTTAAATTAAAAGAAAATGTAACTTCCTCCTCACGGCCTATGGCATGATCCAGCCCCAACATCACCTCCTACTATTCTGCCCCCAACTCATTCTGTGTGGGCCACACTGGTCTTTCCCTGTTCCTTCTGATCTCAGAACATTTTACCATGGAATTCTCATTGTCTGGACCACTCTTTGCATTGATCTTTACATGGCTGGGTCCTTCTCAACATTCAGGTCTCAGCTAAAATGTCACCCTTTGAGAGGTCTTTGCTGACAACTATATCTGAGAAGGTATCCTGAGCTCTCAATCTGTATCGTGCACACTGATCATCTGGGGATCATGTTACAAGACAGACTTTGACTCAGTGGTTCTGGGGTGGGACTTGAAGTTCTGCATTTCTAACAATCTCCCGAGGAATACAAACTTTCTGCTCCACAGATCATCTAACCACAGGGGTGGGTAGACCCCTATCCCTCAGTCTTTGTCACACTACCTGTGTCATTTAATTGGTGGCTTTTATCAGGATCTGAAATTATTTATTTATCTGTTTGTGCTGGATTGTTTGTTGTCTGATCTATTCATTTACTAGAATGTAAATTCCCTGAGAGCAAGGAGTCTGCCTAGCACTTTTAAATTCTCAGCACTTCCCACAGTACCTGACACATCATAGGTGCTCCATAAATATTGTTGAATGAGTGATGTTGTTCAAGATTCATTGACTCTGTGATCCCTTCAGTGTCTGCTTCTGACCACTTCAGTGAGCACTCAATTATACAATGGAAACTACACTGTAATGATAGGGCAGTGCTACTCAAGTGCCAGTCCAGGAACTGCTATTTATTGGCCAATGCTGAATTAAGAATCTTGTACTATAATATAAATCGGCTATCCCACTAAGCACAATTTTATCTGAGATGAGACATTTTTCATAGTAAGACTTTCTGGATGAAACAAGCAATGCTTTGCCTTGCCTTGTGGTGAAAGCTCCTCATCTTATATTAGAATGGTAACAGTGTGTGAACTGGTCCCCACTGGCAGGACACATTTTGAGTTGTGCTGATATAGGGGATATAAAGCCAAATAAGATCTATTTTTTAACTTCAGAAAATCCATACATAGGTAAGAGAATTACACATTTAAATACGTAGTTGCAAATCTTTTGTCAAGTGCTGTAATACAGAATTAAGTGGAAGAACTCAGGAATTGTAGAAAAAAACAAAGAATTGGTCTTTGTGCTCCCCCTTAGTCACACCTTTCCTGACACCTGCTCTCATTATAACCACAAACTCTCACACCGTACCCCTTCCTCCTAATCACACACCGCTCATCTGGGCCATGCTCCTCCACTTGGGCCCTGAAACACTGAAGTTATAGGACCAGGCTTGGGTCTTCTGAGAAACTGTGAAAGAGAACTGAGAATTGTTGTAGAGAACAGAAAATGATAGGAAAGATATGTAATTGTGGGAGAAGGGAGAATTGTGGGAAAGAATAAAGTATCATGAGACAACAGAGAATCGTGAGAGATGATGCGGAATTGGGAGAGAGACTAGGGAGCTGCGAAAGAGAACAGAATATTGTGTAATAAGGGAGAAGTGCAAGAGTGGAGAACTGTGAGAGAGAGCAAAGAATTGTAGGAGATATTAGGAATTATGAGAAAGACAAGAAATTATGGGAAAGAACAGAGACTCATAGGTGAGACAGGGAACTGTGGGAGAGAATAAAGAATGGGGGAAGACATCAGGAATTGTAAGAAAAACAGAGAATTGTGGGAGTGACACAAAATTGTGGACACACCGGGAATTGTGGGAGAGAAGGGAGAATTATGAAAGAGAAGAGATTATTGTGGGAGAAACACGAAATTGTGTAAGAGCACAGAGTATTGTGAGAGAACAGAATTACGAGGGAGACTAAGGAGTTAAGGGAGAGACTACAGAATTGCAAATGAGGATGGAGTATTTTAAGAGAAAGGAGGACTGTGAGTGAAAGTGAAGAATTATCAGAGAGAAGAAAGAATTATGAGAAAGATGTGGAATTATGAGAAACACAGGACATTGTAGCATATAACACAGAATTGTGGGAGAGAGCAGAATTGTGGGAGAGACATAGATTTGTGGAGAGGACAGGACAAAGAATTGTGGCAGAGACACAGGATTGTGGGAGAGAACAAAAAATTGTGGAAGAGACACAAAATTGTGGGAGAAAAGGGACACTTGTGGGATAGAAAATTGTGAATGAGAATATTGTGAGAAAACAGAATTATGAGAGAGAATGGGAGTTAGGGGAGAGACTGGGGAATTGTGAACAATCATGGAGTATTTTGAGAGAATGGAGAATTGTAAGAGTGGGGAATTCTGTGAAAACAAAGAATTGTGGGGGGCGATGGGGAATTATAGGAACGACAGGAAATTGTAGCATAGAATACAGAATTATGGTTGAGATAAGGAATTGTGGGAGAGAAGAGAGAATTATGAGAGGAAACCAAAAATTGTGGGAAGAAACATGGAATTATGGGAGACACAGGGAATTGTGGAAGAACAGAAAACTCAGGGAGAGACAGAAAATTGGGGGAGAGAACAGAGAGTTCTGGGAGATACAGGAAACCATGGGAGAGAATACGGTGTTGTGGGAGAGAAGGAATAATTACGAGAACGAAGGGAAAAATGTGAGAGAAAGGAAATCATGAAAAAGAATATTGTGAGAGAATAGAATTATGAGAGATAATGGGGAATTATGGGAGAGACTGGGGAATAAGAACAGAGTATTGTGAATGAACAGAACATTGTGGAAATGACTAATTTTGAGGGAAAAGAATTGTGAGAAACAGAGTCATAGGGAGTGATGGAAAAGACAGAGAACTGTGGGAGAAACGAAACTGTGGGAAATAGAATTTTGAGAGATACAAGAATTTGAAGGAAAGAATAAAGGATTGCTGAGAAACCCAGCAAATTGTAGGAAAAACAATAGAATTACGGGCAAGACAGGGATTTGTGGGACAGAAAAGTGAATTGTGGGAGACACAGGGAATTGTGGGAGAAACAAGAGAATTGTGAGCAAGACAAGGAATTGTGGGACAGAAAAATGAATTGTGGGAACGAACAGAATTTTGGAAGTGACTTGGGATTGTGGGAGAAATAAGGAATTGTGGGAGAGACAGAAGATTGTGGAAAGAACTGAGAATTGTGGGAGACAGAATTGTGGGAAACAAAACAGAATTGTGGGAGTGAAAGGAAATTGTGGGAGGGACAAAAGAATTGTGGGTAAAGAGAGAAGTTGAGCTGTGATGTTGTCAATGTAGTTGAAATGGAATCCTTGGGCTATCCTGTAGGCAGTTCTGATGCTGGGATGGCCCTTCTGAGTTGTCCCCCCTGGGGCTAGGGGCCTGGACTTACGTGCCCTTGCAGAGACCCTCATAGGATGCAGACCGTCCCCAAGGAGGGAATGTGATTTTGTGTGAGGCAATTCTCTTAGGCAGAGGACAATTCCTGGAGACTCAGCTGAAAGCTGTGAGCCCCTAACACTTCCTGCACCAGGGGGCATCTGGACGTATTTCAGAGCCACTATAGTTATATAGAAAGATATGTTTCTTTATTAACACTTTAAGTAACAAGATCAAATTACCTTAATTTCAAAGTAGTGGATGGATGATATTTTGAGACAGGCACAACAACCATATGTGACATAATTTATCTGTGATGTTTATTAGTGCTACATATAGCTAATAGTACTAGGATTTGTTGCCTACATTCCTGATGGAAGAAAATGCTAAATTTCTATTGGAGGTAAATGAAAATACAGACATTCAAAATCACACACCCAGTTAAGAAGAACTTAGCAGCCAGAACACTGTCTTGTTCACTTTTGAATCTCCACCACCGAAGTTATGGGCATCTACTAATGTTTCTTGAATCATTGCTACAATTAAAACTGATGGGATAACATTAAAAAAACCAGAAATTTAAAAACTCCAAAGCACTCCCTCTGCCGCATAAAGCATACATAGTAGAGCTCTTCACTCTAGGGAAGCCTCTGTACCAGACAGCCTTACCTGCCACTGCCGGCATTTTGAAAAACGCTCCCGGCCTGCAGGGGCGGGGCCAGAGAGCGGCCCCCGCAGCAGCTACAGGCCGAGGCGACGAGGGGACGGAACCTGCTCTCCGTGACTGACGGAAAATACTACTCTTCAGCCCGCCTCCCGCGTGCCCGGAAGTCCCGCCTTCTGAAAAGGAAGTAGGGGTGCGTGAGAACGCCGGTGGTGACCGTGTCCACAGCGGTGACCCGGTGAGAGGAAGGCGGCGGCGGCGGGAAGTCACTGCTGCTGTGGGTTCGGGTTGGGGACTGAAGGCGGTACCGGCCTCTCGGAGCAGCCCGGGGGAGGGCTCAGGTGCAGAAGGGCAGGCTGGCCGCGGCCGGTTTGGTCTGGGGACCGCGGGCTGGAGCAGGTGGGCAAGCGCCGGGACGGTGTGGGGAAGACACTTGGCAGCTCCTCGACCTCTGGTGTCACTTCGTTTCTTCGAATTCCTATTCATGCGCCGCACCCTTCCCGGACCCCCAGCCCCTCGCTAAGGCTCTGGGGTCAGGGGTCAAGTCTGGGCTCAATGGGCCTTCCTTCCTCCACCCGGGTCACCACTCCTAGGAAACCCTCGCCCCACGCCCGCCTCAGGCCTGTACCTCCTGGCTGTGACGTGGCTTCTCAGCGACTGCCTCACCTCAGTCCCCAAATCCTCACTGCCTTAGATACGTGCCCCCAGAGGTTGGCCTAGGTTTCACAGTATTTCCCTAAGGGGGCGATATATTAAAGCTGTCCCTCGAAGTTAGTACCCTGCCTGGTAGATGCCCATGGGATGACAAAGAGGAGGAACAAGGGTTGACCAGATTAGGAGAGTCCAGAGACATTAATCTGTCTGTTTTGGCAGGTGGAAATTTAAAATTGTTTGGAGTCAACACTGTTTCCAGCCATGGGTTTGTCTCCATCTGCTCCTGCTGTTGCAGTTCAGGCCTCAAACGCTTCAGCATCCCCACCTTCAGGATGTCCGATGCATGAAGGGAAAGTGAAAGGTAACAGGCCCTTTGTCTAGAAAATGAAACAAAAGATAAGTCACGGCCGGGTGCGATGTTTCACGCCTGTGACAGCACTTTGGGAGGCCGAGGTGGGTGGATTGCTTGAGCTCAGAAGTTCGAGATCAGCCTGGGCAACATGGCAAAAACCTGCCTCTACAAAAAAATACAAACAGTAGCCAGACGTAGTGGTGGGTGCCTGTAGTAACAGCGACTCAGGAGGTTGAGGTGGGCAGGATCGCCTGGGAGGCCGAGGTTGCAGTGAGCCAAGATTGTGACACTGCACTCCGGCCTGGGTGACAGAGTGATACTGTCCTTAAAAAATTCTTGAAAGGCTCTAAAGGAAGAGGCAGTGTAGTATGCTGCTGAGGCTGGTAGGCATGGGAGTTAGGCACCCTGGGTCTGGTCCTTATTTTGCATCTTATTGAGGTTTGTGAGTCTAGACAAGTTAACTCTGTAAGCCGCAGTCTGTCATCTGTAAGATGAGTGTATAATAATATTTCACAAGCCTGTCATGATGATTGAGATAGTACATGAGAACATAGTGAGTACTCTAAACCAGCCCCAACTTCCCAAAGTTTACTTGTGCCTACATCAGTGGTTCTTAACTGGAGGGGGGCAATCCCCCCTTCCCACAGGGGACATTTGCCAATATCTGGAGGCATTTTTGGTTATCACAAGTGAGAGGAAAGTGAATAGAGGGCAGGAGTGCTCCTAAACATCCTACAATGTACAGAACAGCTCCCCAACAAAGAATCAGCTGGCCCCAAATATCAAGAGGGCCAAGGTTGAGAAACCTTGGTCTAGATCTAGCTGTCTTAATAAATAACCTTTGCTCCCATAGCCATTTCAGTATTCTTATATATAAAAGTAAGCCGTCACCTAATGGGCTTGCTGTCCATTCTTTAGATAAGAAAATGAAAATGGAAAAGCTGTCTTTCATTATTGATTGATGCAGGTCTACTTTAGATTGTTTGTATTAAAGTGTGGCTTGAATCAGTAAGTCGTGAAGGGCAGAAGCAACATGGTGTGCTTACTGAGTACTAATGCTTGCGCTGTTATTCATTTCTTCAGTCAGCCAGCCTATTCTGAGAGGTCACTGCCCATTTTGTACCAAGCACTGCTGGGTTTTGTTTGTTTCTGCACGAGAGAATAACATAAAAAATGGAGCTTCGCCTGATGGAGCTTACATTCTTATCTTCATAAGCTGTGTGGTCCGTTTTTTCCCTATTTTATAGTCTGGAAAACTAAGACTTGGAGTAACTGATGCTCCAAGTCACATAGTAAGTGGCAAAGCCAGCAAAAGTTCTGTGACCTTGGACAAGGACAGACAGTGTTCTTCTGGGGTTTCTTTGTACAGAAAGAATTGAGACAGATCAGCCAAAGCAGGTGTGCTGCTGTTCTGAGTGTCCTCAGGGAGATCCTAGAACCCTTTCTTTGGTTTTATTTCATTTGCTGTATATCTTTGAGAACTGCCAGACTTATTACATTAATAAAGAATGTGGGTGTCTATAGGAGATCATAGGGGCTACTGGTTATATGATGTGAAAAATTGAAATGTTACTTTCTTTCTAACACCCAGCTGGGATCTATGACTTGAAAAGGATTGGTGCTTTCAGTGGTAGAGAAGAAAGGCATAGCAAGTCTTCACCCCTAAAGTGGGCAGTGGCACAGGGCACCAGGAAATGAGGGCTTGGGAGGAGAAGTGCAGGGAAGGAAGTGAAAGCAAACTCATCTTTTTAATGTGTATTATTGTAGTTATTGCTGCGGCCTGAGGCCAAGATTCCATTACATGAGCAGCTGTCTTCTGTGTCACAGCTCTCCAAGTGCCTGCTCATTCTCTGAATCGGTTTCCCAGTCTCCCACTAATTGGGATCAGCATCCTGGGTCTTTGGGCATAGCCCTTGCTATTGCTTATCTCATTAGGCTCAGACCTTCCCTTGTAATGGGCATCTTGATCCTGTATGGGTTGTGGAATGTTTTCTTTATTGTCTGCCTTTTCCTGTTAAACTCTTGCCGTTGACTGATGGGAATAGGCCCTAGGCCACGTGGTTTTCCTATGCCTTGTTTCAGTCTTGGGACAAAGCAGAGTGGCATTCAGATTTTTTTGCAGTAGCCTTTGTGATGTCTCCTCTGTTCATTTTCTTCTCCCATTCCTTGTACCTGAGATAATGCATTAGTAATGAAAGCCTGGATTGCAACTGTGTCCTGTTTGGGGCTGGACTTCTCTGGAACAAGTGAATGAAAAGTCAAGGAGACCCTGTGAAATGTGGCTGGTCCCCACTTAGGTTCCTCTAACAGCTCCCCAGCTGCTCCTTCAGCCAGGTTACTTAAACCATGGCATGGATAACACATGCTCTTGCAACTGCCAAGGTTTTTTGGCTTATTTTGCTGGGGTGTGATACAATTAGAGAATGGGTACTCATTTTCTTTCAAAGGAAATGTAAATTTTTAGAACCTTCTCATCTTTAGGATTTTGGAATGTTAGCTAGTTCACTTCTTGGTAGATTTAAATGGAAGAAACCTGACTTTTCCTATGGTGGTAATCATTGCTCAGAAATTCAGCACTTTAATGCTTCAATTGAGAGAGCTAGATGTCCTGCCTTCATGATGACACCATTTTTATACTTGATTATTTCAGAGTGTCCAGTGAGTACAGAGCCATCTGGCCCAAACTGTGAGAAGAAAACATACTCTGTGCCTGCCCACCAGGAACGCGCCTATGAGTACGTGGAGTGTCCCATTAGGGGCACTGCGGCTGAGAATAAGGAGAACCTAGATCCTTCAAATCTGGTAATCCACACTCATCTTTTCTTTCTGGAGCTTTTTATGCAGAGTTGCTTGTACAGACTGCCAAGACAAGTTGCAGATGGCTAGGATGAATTCTTCTGTCCTTTGAAAACAGAGAAGTTAGATATTCCATCTATAGTGAAAATCTAGATGTATTAGTAAGTGTAGTTTCAGGGAGTGCCTGGGGGAAAAAAAACAGAGTGATTATGAGCAGCCAGCATAGTTGTACTGGGAATAAGCCATACCAAATGAATATTTTCTTCTGGGAGAGTTGCTAGGTAGGTGGTAGATGGGAAATTCTGTAAGAACCATAGCTAGAGTTAATTAAGGTATCTTTGGTCTGGGGAAACTTTGTAGACACATTACATGATCGGGGAACTTCTTCAGGTACAATAGGGTGCCAGCCTGCACGAGTCATTAGGGTGGTTCACTGTTGTGTGACTGCCAGCAAATTTAATGCCATTGAGAAGTGAGGGCAAGGTAGATGTGACATCACTACATTTTGTGATGGACAGCGTCGGAGATTGTGGTCTAAAGTTTGCAGTCATGTTTTAACAGGAGGCTCAGGCATATACTTTAGAGGGCCACAGGATTATCAGGAGTAGAAATTTTAGCAAACCAGGCAGCATGTAAAGAAACTAGAAATATTTAGCCTGGAAAAGAAAGAGCGTGGGGGATACAATAGCAGCGTCCACCTCAGGAATCAACAAACTATGGCCCACTGCCTGTTTTTGAAAATAGAGTTTTGGACAATGCACCAAGATTATCTTGCACATAGGCCTTCAAATACTTGCACCAGAGGTCTTTGGCAAACTGCTTCTATAAAGGGCCAGGTAGTAAATATGTTTGGTTCTATGGGCCATAGGGTCTCTGTCACACTACTCAGTTCTGCTGCTGCTGCTTTCTCTGTAGCATGAAAGCAGCGACAGACAGCATTATCCGAAGCCCCTGGCAGACCACTGGCCTAGATGATCTCTAATAGGTGAGTGGTTCAGAACATGGGCCTTTTGGAATCTTACAGACCTAGACACTTACCCCATGGGATCATGATATGTAGTGAGAATATGAATAACAGCTAACTTTTCTTTTGGTCACTTTTTAAAAATTTTTTCATTCAAGGCTAGCCAACTGAAGCAGTGGGAGAGGAGAAGGAACGAAGGAATCTGTAACTGGTTGTGATCAATTAGTTGTAAACACCACTGTACTCAGACCAGCCTCTTTTGGTCACTTCTGTAGCATTTAAGCTAAGCACCCTACATTCTCCCCTTTAATCCTCATAACAACTCTGTGCGGCCAGTATTCTTAGTGTCCCCATTTCAGAGCTGAAGATACTGAGAGTGAAGGAGTCATTCACCCCACATCACCAGCTAGGAAGTGGCAGAGCCAAAACTGAATCCTTATCCACCTCAGACCCATGTTCTTAAACACACTGTGTTTAAGTGTGTTTAACATAATGCAGGTAGAATACTCTGCAGTGCCTACCACACATGGCCCTTCCTGCTGTCGGTATTGTAACTGAGGGCCTTGTTGTGATGGAGACTTTTAATTAATGTTTACTAGGAAATCCTTTATACTTCTAACACAGAAAGTTCAAGGCCACTCATTCCCAACCTTGGGTGATTTTGCCCCTCAGGCAAATATCCTGCTAAACATCCTATAGTACTTAGACCACCATAACTAAAAATTGTCCAGCTCCAAATGTCAATAGTGCCATGGATGAGAGACCCTGGCTAAGGCTAAGTGCTAGCATAACAGTATTGGTGACACATGTCTGGGAGAAGGGATTCTTCCCACCTTCTGACCTGGCAGTGTTGAGATGCAAAGACTCATCTGTAGTATATTTTGCCTAAGGGATGAAGCATAAGCAGAAACCTAAAAAATCTGAGAATATTTTTTTAAAAAAGCAGTGCTGTACATGTGTGCTATGAGACTTTTCCCCAAAGAGTGAGTAGTCATTTTTGAAAAGCCTGTCATAAAGATTTTAGAAATGCCTGAAGATCATGGCATTAGTTTCTACTTATTCCTTGGTGACATTACTTCTAAATTTGTTCAAAGGAGAAAGAGGCCAAAAATTTAACCACAGTGTTTACCATATTTGAGAACTTAATCAGTGAAGAAACACAATCTCAGTAATCTGACTCTTCAAAACAGTCAAATTATCTGAGAAGTCTAAAATTTTAATGTCACTGATTTAGTAAGTAATCTGTGGCTTTCTGTGTGATGTATTTTCAAGGAAGAAAGTATATTGCCTTACGTTATATCCTATAAAAGCATCCGTTTATTTATTTAGATGACCCACCACCCAAGCAAACACCCAGCCCAGATCACCATTTATATCCTACTGTCCAGAGAAATCATCCCATTCCCAGAGCAGATTCAGAGAAAAAGTGGTTACCCTGAGCAGATGTTCTGGAATGCAATGTTAAAGAAAGGGTGAGTGAACATATTATTTAAAATAAAAATTTGCTTGTCAGAATATCCAAGAGTTGTGTGCTGAAGAGATTTTTTACCTTCAAAACAATATAGTACATTTTAATGTATTAATCAGTTTATAATCACCTGATTTTTCACACCTGTCAGATTGTAAGTGCAAGGCCAGTGTATTACATCAGGGTTCTCGAGAAACAGAACCAATAGGATATGTGTAGGGGGGCAGGAGACAAGGAGGGCAGGAAGATATGTATTGTAGGGAATTGACTTACACAATTATGTAAAGCTGAGAAGTCCCAAGATCTGCAGTCAGCAAGCAGGAGACCCAGGAGAGCCAATGGCACACTTCTAGTCTGAAAGTCAGCAGTCTCAAGATGCAAGAAGAACTGATGTTTCAGTTTAAGTCCAAAGGCAGGAAAAGCCCAGTATCCCAACTCAAGCAGTCATGCAGAAGACCTTCCCTCTTACTCATGGAAGGGCCAGCTTTTTTGTCATTCAGGTCTGCAACTGATTGGATGTGACCCACCCATACGGAGTGGGGTGGGCAGTCTGCTTTACTTAGCCTACTGATTAGAATGTTACTCACATTCAAAAACACCCTCACAGACACAGCCAGCATAATGTTTGACCAAATGTCTGGGCATCCTGTGGCATAGTCAGGTTGACACATTAAAATTAACCATCAATAGGTTTTTTTTAAAAAAACTGAAAACACTTTTAGATAAAATGTTTAGAAAAAGTTAAGGGATCATTGATCAGTGGTACTATCTGAACAAGTGTCACCGTAAAAATAGATGATTCTGTAAGTCTGGTTTACTGTGACTCAGTAAAATGAGACTAAGGTGAACCTTTTATATTTGTTTTCAATGCTTCTGTAGTAGCTTTGGATTTATAGTGCTGCTCCATGATCATGGGTAAATCTTGAAAATGAGCCTTAGATCTGTTAAATTCAGAGAAAGTGAGCATTCTTAGTTCTTTCTCAAAGGGGAATGTTGAATAAATCATCTTACGAAAATATGTGGATTAACTTTATGGCATTATCAGGAACATTTGTCAAATTTTACCATATGTTCTTTCCTAGGTGGAAGTGGAAAGATGAGGATATCAGTCAGAAGGATATGTATAATATCATTAGAATTCACAATCAGAATAACGAGCAGGCTTGGAAGGAGATTTTGAAGTGGGAAGCCCTTCATGCTGCGTAAGTTATGTTTGAGATCTTAAAAACAAATCTTTCAAGCGTCTTTCTTATTTCATATCAGCTTTCTAGAGTTTTAACATTTTATTCAAATCATTTGTTATTCTAATAAAACATTTTATGTAGCAGGCATGGCTCAGTGACAATTGTTGCATGACAGGCCACCCTTCTTAGTTGAAAAATAGCAACCATTTTATTAGGCTTGTGGATTCAGTGGGTCTGGAGTACGCCAAGGACAGGGCAAGGATGGTTTGTCTCTGTTCCTTGATATCTGGGGCCTCAGCTGCGAAGACTCAGTGGTCAGGATGGCTTCCGAGCCATGGGCTAGAGTCTTCTGAAGGCCTGCTCGTTTACTTCTCTGGCAAGTGGTACTGGCTTTTGGCCAGAACACTTCCACATGGCCCCTGAATATGGCTGCTTCGGCTTCCTCCTATAATGGTGGCTAGGTTCCAATAGCTAGAGTTCCAGAAAGCATCAGGAGCCTGCCCAGATTCAAGGGGAAGGGACAGAGACCGTGCCTCAGCGGAAGGAGCATCACAGCCCTTCGAAAGCAGAGCATGTGGGAAGGGAGATGCTAAAATGCCATCTGCCCCAAGGGAGGTGGGAAAGACATTTTTGTTCCCTCAATAGCATTTATTTAATCCCCATTAGGACTAAACACAAAGAGATGTCAGAGTCCTTTTTCTCTGGGAGAATAGTTAAATGCAGCTGTTTGTGTTAAAGGAGACAGGGCTTCAGTCTGTTGATAGTAGTGGTTCTCACACTGGAGCGTGCATCAGGATCATGGGGAAGGTTTGTTAAAACCCAGCATGCTGGGCCCCACCACCAGGGTGTCTGACTTAGTCCGTTTCGGGTGGTGCCTAGACTGGGTGTATCTAGAGCATTGCATATGCTGCTGGTTTGAGCCAGGTTATGTCATAAACAGTGGTTTTAAATTCATTGCACAATGTGATTAATTTCTTGGCCAAAATCCACTTAATGATTTTTTAAGGTGTTTTGTTTGTTTTTAATATTTGCACTCTGAAGTTCATTGGTTGCACTCCCTGGCTGTCACTGACTGAGCCTCAGGCCTGGGGTGGGTTCATGTGAGAGGGGAACAACTGCGACCATGTTGCCCTCAGTAACCTCTGGCCTGAGAGGAGCCCCAAGTGTTTGCAGTGACCTACTTTGAAAGTGTGTTCTAATTAAGACCACCTGCTAATTACCTGTGTGATTATGGAGCAGAGAGAAGAGAGAAAAGGGAATATCAGTTTGTCAGTTTCAATTCCTTCTTCAGTTATCTTCTGTCAAAATTAAATAGACCTTTTAAAAACTCATGCTATGGTCTCCAGAAGAAAGTTTTGCCTAGATTGAGTTTACCTTTTTGCCTGTGACCCTCTTGAGATGTTAAGGAGTAGTTCCTAAAAGGAGAAGAAAAGTAACTCGTAAGTCCTCCAATAGAAGTCCTTTATACCTTGGAAATTTTTCTCCCTCCCACTTACTTAGATACCTATCTTGTTATCCATGGGAGCAGCTAACAATATAGGTGGCCTCCTGATTTGGCCACCACTCCCTCTGTCTTGGAAACAGCTGTCTGTCTAGCCTGTAGGTGGGCTGTGAACTCCACGAGGGCAGGGCTCAGAGGGTCTTCTTGGCACTGCTATACCCTGGTGCCCACAGAGGGCTGGCACCTAGAGAGTCCTCAGCAGGGGTCTGTGGGTAGAGGGAGTGCGTTTGCCGGCTAGGACTCTGCTACCCCTCATCTTATGTGTAGTTTTTAAGGAGCTGGTCCAACATTAATTACAATCCATTTCTAGGGATTAATCCATCATTTTCTTTTCTTCATAAAGGCTGTTCATTGGTTTGAAATGAAACAATAGAATTTTCTTGTTTGTCTGAAAAACCCCAGCTGCTGTGTGCCAAAGAGAAAGAAGCATGATGCACAATACTTGAGGCTGTTTTGTTTGTTTGTTTGTTTGTTTAATGTGCCTTTCCTCCTCCACCAAATGGAAAGGTCATGTGTCCTGACTCCTGCAGAGTGCAGTATAGATATCCAGAAGGAAGGGGAGGCAATGGAACGCACCCAGTCCAGAAGGAAAGAGAAACATTTTAACAAATAGGCACTTGTTGTTTGAGTTATTTTAGAACTTACCTTTCTCTGTAAATGTTATATTATATGAAATGTATACAGGAAAAAAATGTATATTACTGAAAAATTAGAACATTATCTTTGTCAAAGAAAAGAAAATATTTTAACAGACTTTTCTTATTTGGGGAATTCTAGAGAGTGTCCTTGTGGTCCATCATTGATCCGGTTCGGAGGGAAAGCAAAAGAGTATTCACCAAGGGCACGAATTCGTTCCTGGATGGGGTGAGTGTCAGCGTAGAAGTGTTGTTTCACCATCTTCAGATCAAGGTCAACTTTCTCTTCACACCAAAACCAGTCTAAGAATTGCAGTGCCATCTTGCAAAACCTAATCCATATTCAGCTGTAGATTTCTTTCTCTCCCTGAGGTTTGTCCATTAATGGGCAGATTTATTAGGGTGTAGAAGATTGCTTCCTATTTATCATAGGGTTGAATGGAGTTATCGTCCATGTTCTTGGATCTGCCCTCTTACTCTTCCCATGATCTATTTCTTTGGGTTTATGCACTTAGCCATCCTCCCTTTCTTTTCTAGCATACTTGAGATTCTTTGCTCACACCTGCATTTCTGCAGTATCTCAGCTGACCTCCCTGGCTTAGGTCTCTTCCCCACTGACCTTATTCCTTTGTAGGCAGATGAGCTGCCATGTGATCTGGACTTATCACAGTTCTTCAGTGCCATCTTCCCTTAGTACTGTTCACTATGTGATGCTTTGAGTCTGACTTCCCCAGTTAGGTGTTTGGGAGCAGGTGTTTGCATGTGCTTCTTGAGCTTTCACATAGCTTAAACCGGGACTAAATGCAGTGCAAGCATGTTAACACTCAGTGGCATGTTTTTATTCCAGGTATGAGTTGCCTTTTGATAGGCATGATTGGATCATAAACCGTTGCGGGACAGAAGTTAGATATGTGATTGATTATTATGATGGTGGTGAAGTCAACAAGGACTACCAGTTCACCATCCTGGACGTCCGTCCTGCCTTAGATTCGCTTTCGGCAGTATGGGACAGAATGAAAGTCGCTTGGTGGCGTTGGACCTCGTAAAGCACTGTTTGAGATGGAAAAATATATTTTTTTTCTGAGAGATACATTAAACTATTTTCCCCAAATTGAATTGCACTCATGATGTAATGGGAACTTCAAGTGGGTAATCACACTTTTTCCTTCACTTAGTGAAGGATACTATGCACTGTTCACTTTTGAGTTGCATTGTACCGTGCAGTTTATAGCAGATCATTTTGTTTTCTTCCTACTTAGCTTAAGTGGGAAGCAGTCCCTCAGTTTTTCCTTTACCCGCAGTATTGCCTGTGTATTTCATCTCGAAAAGCCTGAACAACCTCTGAAAAGAGCTCTTAAAAGTGATGAAAGTTGCTTTTTTTCTTACTGTTTTCTCAGGAATACTCGAGAGATGTAAAGCCTGAGAGTCCATGGTGGTGCTCAAGAGCTTTCATCTGGCCAAATATTTTAACTAAAACTGTTCATTATAAATAAGAGGTGATTATACCTTTTTTTAAAAAAAGTTACCATTATTTCTAAAGCCCCATGGTATGATTGTGACCTTTAACAAAATGCAAAGTTGTACACTGTAAAGGTACTCAGCTAAATTCTCTCCAAATCTGATTTATATGAATTTCTTAGACTGGATAGAGTACTTTCAACTATACCTTCCTTTGGAACATACCTTTTACAAAATGTTCCCTTTAAATCCTGTTATTCTAATATGTAACTCTGCTCCCAACAAACAGGTCTCCTCATTGTCCCTGGTATTTCACAAGTTATCCCAACTTCGAATCTCATTGCTTCCTTTGCTGGCAGCCTCCACCTTTCCCCGAATCAGTTGGCCTAATCCAAACCTTGAAAGCCTGGCTTAAGTCCTACTATCAGTGATGGTCCCCCTCTAAAACATGGTTTTATATTTGGCTGAGTGTTAAAATTCACAAGATGAACCTTTTTTTCCCAGATGGAGAATGCTTCAACTCAGTCTAGATTTTGTTTGTTTTAAGGAAGCTCTAAGTTTGCCATTGAAACTTTTTGTACCAGTAATCCATAAACTGGTTGTTCTAATTATAGCAGCATGTTACAAATGACTGCTGGTTTTGTTTTGTTTTGTTTTTTAACTGCCTATACTGTTAAATCCTTTAATTTATCCTGAATGCTGTAATGTTGAATTAGTGGATGAAATTGGCAGTCTGTGGGTGATTAATTTGGTATGGATTTGTCAGTTGTGTGTGGAGTTTAAGAAATACAACAGCCATAAACTCTGCATTTCAAAATACTTGTATATTTGAAAATAAAGCTGATTAGTTCACAGGTTTTGAACATTTTTTGGAGTAATTTTCCACTTAACGATTGTTTCTTCAGACATATTATCTTTATAAAACCAATGCTTTATAGTAGAGTGATTTATAATCCAGCACACACATGTTTATTGCAGCACTGTTCACAATAGCAAAGACTTGGAACCAACCCAAATGCCCATCAATGATAGGCTGGATAAAAAAAATGTGGCACATATCACCATCTATGGTGATACTGTGCAGCCATAAAAAGGATGAGTTCATGTCCTTTGCAGGGACATGGATGAAGCTGGAAACCATCATTCTCAGCAAACTAATACAAGAACAGAAAACCAAACACCGCATGCTCTCACTCATAAGTGGGGGTTGAACAAAGAGAATACGTGGACACGGAGGGGAACATCATACACTGGGGCCTGTCACGGGCTGGGGGGCGGTGCTAGGGGAGGGATAGCATAAGGAGAAATACCTAATATAGATGATGGGTTGATGGCTGCAGCAAACCACCATGGCACATGTATACCTATGTAACAAAACTGCACATTCTGCATATGTACCCCAGAACTTAAAGTATAATAATAATAAAGCAATGCTATAGTTTCCCTACTCCAAGCAGCCACTTTTTCATCTGCTAATCACATTTTTTTTGAGATGGAGTCTCGCTCTGTTGCCCAGACTAAAAGATCAGTGGCACAATCTCAGCTCACTGCAACCTCCACCTCCCGAGTTCAAGTGATTCTCCTGCCTCAGCTTCCCGAGTAGCCAGGATTACAGGTGCACGCCACCACGCCCAGCTAATTTTTGTATTTTTAGTAGAGACGGAGCTTCACCATGTTGGTCAGTCTGGTCTTGAATGCCTGACCTCGTGATCTACCCACCTTGGCCTCCCAAAGGGCTGGGATTACAGGCGTGAGCCACCACACCTGGCCCTAATCACATATTTTAAACTGTAGAGGAAAATAATTACTGTTGGCATTTTGGGGGGGTCTTAAGTGCTATTGAATGAGTGTGGGATAAGACATTCTTATGAAAACAAAACACTGTAACTGGAAACAAAAAAATTATGCCAAAGGTAGGATTCACCTGTTTTATAGGACTATGGTATTATTTAAGATAAACAAGCTTTAAACTCAAGCAAACTTGATGACAAGATCAATAGTTTTATACATCATTTTATCACTTCCAGAAAAAAACCATGGCTTCCTGGATTGTCAGAGCTGTTTTGTGTCTAGATTATGCTTGATTGGGTCCAGGGGTCAATACTGATAGGAATTTTCGTGTACAGCTTGAAACTCATTTAGGATATTCTCTGGAGTTTTAAACTAAGTCTTGTGTCTGTGGAAATAGCACTATTCAGAATCAGAACAAATTACTGAACATCAGGCTAAGTATTGGCAGACAAGCTGGGGCTACAAATGGATTGCATATTAACATTTAGTATTCCTATGAGTTCACTGGCTAACAAAATGTTTATGTCCCATTTGTGCATCATATAAGGAATACAAAATTGCAAAAGGTATAACCCTGATATGGTTTGGCTGTGTCCCCACCCAGATCTCATCTTGAATTGTAATAATCCCCACGTGTCAAGGGCAGGGCAAGGTGGAGATAATTGAATCATGGGAGCAGTTTCCCGTATGCTAGTCTCCTGGTAGTGAATAAGGCTCAGGAGATCTGATGGTTCTTTAAATGGGAGTTCCCCTGCACAGGTTCTTTTGCCTGCTGCCACGTGAGACATCCCTTTGCTCTTCCTTTGCCTGCCGCCATGATTGTGAGGCCTCCCCAGCCATGTGGAACGGTGAGTCCATTAAGCCTCTTTCCTTTATAAATTACCCAGTCTTGGTCATGTCCTTATTAGCAGCATGAGAACAGACTAATACCCCTACTTGTAGGGAACTCACAATCTTATGGACAGTCTATAAATGAAATGGTGGTAAATGCTAGAACTCCAATTTAAGGAACACATTGTCGGAATACCCAGTGTGCAAGTTCACGTAAGTATTTTTGAATATATAGAGATGGTTATCAATTTCTTTACTGAGTCATCATTATGGTGTATCTTCTCCCAGAGATTGCTTCCTAGGGAAAGTGAAGCAATGCACATTTCCTGTCTCAGCTTTGCAGTGACTGTCAGAATTGTATGACCCGTCATTTGTGTCACCATAGGCTTGAGGCTGTGTGTGTGATGATTACAAATGTGTGTCCTGGAGGCAGAGTCCTTGCTCTATCCTTTAGTTGCTGTGTGATCTTAATGTCTCTGGGCCTTAGCTTTCTTGGCTATGAAACGAGAGTAATAGAACCGACTTACCAGAGTTGTTCTGCGGGTACTTTGAGGTGATGCCTAAAACCACTGACAACAGAGCCTGTGGGTGGAAATGTTCAGCAAATATTAGCTATCACCCCATGATCAATAACGGCAAGGAGAGAAATCAAAGTGCTGAGATGTAAATCTACGTCTCTCATCCTCTGGCCTTATTCCCCTCCCCCGCTCCTCCGCCGCCAGGAGAATCAGTTTAGAGGGGTAACAGCAGGCTCTAATCCGCATTTTGATCAATTTTAAGGATTACCAGGTGTTTGGGTGCTTGCGCTAAGAAAGCTCATGTTATTTAAAATCATCAAATGGAAAAAGAACAGGCTACAACCTTTGATCTTTCAAAAAATATCAGGGTAACAAATTAGGTACTTGATATGCAAGTCTCACTTGACAAAAATAAATATTATATTAAGACAGAGGCCCAGGCTGGAGTGCACTGGCATGATCTTGGCTCAATGCAACCTCTACTTCCTGGCTTCAAGCGATTCTCGTGCCTCAGCCTCCTGAGAAGCTGGGATTACAGGTGCCTACCACCACACCCGGCTAATTGTTTTGTATTTTAGTAGAGATGGGGTTTCACCATGTTGGTCAGGCTGGTCTTGAACTTCTGACCTCAAGTGATCTGCCACCTTGGCCTCCCAAAGTTACTTGTGCTTCTTAATCTAAAATATAGCTCACTGTAATGTCCTTTGGATCACAAGGTTATCCCCCTCCATGAAAATGTATTACATATCCAGATTCAAAACTTATTACAAGGTTATGTTTAGTGCAAAGAAAAGGTATCAAAATTATTTCAAAAGCCATGTATGTTCCTTGTAACTTAAGGTAAACATTTTAAAATTATATAATTTTGGGGTATACAGTATATTAAAATGAAGCATATGAATTATGCCTTGCTACACTCATGACAAATAATGTCACATGTTTTCATTTATAAGTGGGAGCTAAATGATAACACAGGGGAACAGCACACACTGGGGCCTATTGAAGGGTGGAGGGTGGGAGGAGGGAGAGGCTTAGGAAAAACAGCTAATGGGTACTAGGCTTCATACCTGGGTGACAAAATAATCTGTACAACATGACACAAGTTTACCTATGTAACAAGTGTGCACATGTGTCCCTGAACTTAAAATTAAAAGAAAACATTTACTGCTGCAGTAAAGATTGTCACTGTACCTTCAGTAAAATTTCATGCCATTGGTGTAAGTGGTAAAGTGTCTATTTCATGCTTGTGCGCTCTCTAGTTTGGAAGAAAAAGCTGACAACACTTTCTGCAAATGATTCAACCTGAGGTTTATATATCACATGGCAGGTATTCTAATGTTTTTGTGGAATCATACCAGATGCTGGAGCAAACATTATAGTTCCTAAGACTGGTTTAGGGAAATGAGGCATGTACATGTGCGTGCTATCTTGTATTTGTAATTAGCTTTTAGTTGATGCTTTTACATACCCAAGGTCATATGTGATAGGGGCACAGAAATAATACATCTCGAGTGGTGTAACAGGAATTGTGAGACAAGGCTTCACGATCATAGTCGAGTTAAGTCCTAAAGAACAATGAAAAATTACTATTTTGGAAGTTACTATTTTGGAGCTCTGTGCAGAATCATCATTTAAACACTTTGCTATTCCTTCTACATTTGTGATAACAATGCGACTAATTCCCATGCCCTTTCAATGGTTTGCTATAGAATATTATCAGGATGCTTTTGGCTTCCAGTAACTGAATCCCTGCTTGAACTCACAGCCAGAAGTGCAGAGGTTGGGTGTACACTTGGTTGATCCTGCTTCTCTGGACTCCCTTTCCTTCCATGTTCAATTTTAACTTCATCCATGTAGGGCTGATTCCTTTCATCAGCGTCAATGCTTCCTAGTTGCTTTGAGATCCTTGTTTATGGTCAGTAGATATGAGGTGGAGTGGGACCCAGCCATCTACCACAACCATAGGAAATAAGGTTTCTCTTCAGTCTAATTGGGTCAATTCAGCACTGGGCTTGTGTCCTACCACCCCTCCCATTTTAGTTATGTTCCCGTGGGTGCTTCATGGTTAGATTAGCTCAGACAAATCATCAGGAGGACATGTAATTGACCACAAGAGGATTCCTTCACTGCTGATTTAAAATCTCATTCTTAGTCATCATTTCATTAAGGTCTTTTTCCTTCATTTGAACCTTTAAAAAAATTTTTTTTCTGAGACAGGGCCTCACTGTAGTGCCCAGTCTGGGGTGCAATGGTGCAATCTTGACTCACTGTAGCCTCCACCTCCCAGGTTCAAGTAATTCTCCCATCTCAGCCTTCTTAGTAGCTGGGACCACAGGCACATGCCACCACACCCAGCTAATTTTTGTATTTTTTGTAAAGACAGCGTTTCACCATGTTTCCAAGGCTGGTCTTGAACTCCTGAACTCAAGTGATCTGCCTGCCTCAGCTTCCCAAAGTGCTGAGATTATAGGCTTAGGCTACCAAGTCCAGCCTGAGCCCTTTCCTTAGGCCAGGGTTTTAAATCTGGAGGTGGTGGCTAACGTAACGGCATAAAACAAGATTTGAGAGCTTTGTTTCTGCACTGATTCCCTGCGTTAAGCTGGGAGATTTGGGACAAGCCACCTTAAGTCTGTAAGTCTCAATTTCCTGAAATTATCTTAAAGACTCCTTCCATACCAAAATGTTTGTGTGTTTCATGTGGCCTCGTATTAGGATGGACTGAATTGTGTCATGTTTCAGGTTGAGAATCTTTAAGTTAAGGGAAAACAATGTGGTATGAAACCGTATTTCAAACTAGTTTTTACATAAACGACATCAGTAGACACACTCTTAAAAGACCTACACTTAAGCGAATTCCAAGTTAACCATTGCTTTCCTTTCCTTCTATAAAATGTGCTGGCTTGGAGACAATTCAAACATTCACCAGTTAGTAAATGGATAAACACATTTTGGTATATCCATGCAATGGAATATTGGAATTATTCACCCATAAAAATAAATGAAGTACTGATAAATGCTACAATATGGATGAACCCTAAAAGCATTGTGCTCAAAGAGACCAGAAACAAAAGGCCACCTTTCATATGATTCAATTTATCTGAAACCCTCAGAATAGGCAAATTTATAGAGGCAGAAAGCAGTTTTGTGGTTGTCAGGGCTGATGGAGGAGGAATGGGGAGTGACTGCTAATGGACGTGGGAGTTTCTTTTGGGGGTGATAAAAAATGCTCTAAAATTGATGGCTGCACAACTCTGTGACTATACTAGAAACCATTGAACTGTGTACTTTAAATGAGTGAATTGTGTGGTTTGTAATTATAGCTGTTTTAAAATGAAAAGGAAGAAAACGTGCTGGTTGATCCCTACAGCTAGCAGGTCCCCACTCTGCTCTTCTTAGTTGAGCAGTCAGCTTAGCATGAGCCAGTAACGTAATTATTTTAATTAACCAAAACAACAGACAATGCAATGTAAATGCATAAGCCAGGTATATAAAGACTAATGAATGATGAGGAAGGGTTTAAAGGAGAATCCCAAAAAATGTTGCTTTGAAACTGGAAGGGGTTTGGAAAATGTCATAAAAATCAGAATAATTCTTCGCTCACTGCTTTGCAGTCGTTTCTTAAATTTGCTGTTAAAAAAAGCAAGCAAACAAACAAAATCCCTGGAACTGGAAGAGCTGATGCACGGTGGATGTGGTTCATCCACCGTGCATCAGTAAGAAGGATGAAGTGGCACTGCTGACCCACCGCACCCAGAGATACAAAAGGCCTTGGCTCTATGTTGAAAGATTAGCAAATGATGTACCTTTATGCTTTCAGGTAAAATGTAACGTGATCATTTTATGATTTCTAGTTTCAGCTGGATTTTTTTTTTAAAGTATGATTTGACATTGTTCAGGCTAAGCATTGCCTTAGAACAACATTTTGGATCTTGCTGCCTTTCTCCTTGTACCCCTCTCCCTTTTGTCCTTTCCCCAGCAAGATGCTTTTCAAGCTTTTGTGGTACTGTGTATCAGAATCCCCTAGAGGGCTTGTTAAAACGCAGATGGCTGGGCCCCCACCCAGAATTCCTGATCCTGTAGGCCTGGGGCAGGCTGAGAATTCTCGCTTCTAACGAGCTCCCAGGAGATGCTGATGCTGCTGGGCCAGGGGGACCGATTTGAGCTTCACTTTCCTCTGGCATCTTTTGAATCCTTTGAGCTTCCACCCACCCTCATCTTTGTGATGCATTTCCAGTTGCCTCATAGTCACATAGCCATGGGTCAAAGTTCCCGTGCAGAAGATGCGAAAGCAAATCTTAAGTGTAAATACCACTTCCCCAATTTTGCTTATTTTCTATTTCTTCTTTAAAGCTTCTGCTCCCCTCACTTCTGAATGTTGCCTGATTACATCTTTGTTTTGCTTTAATAATGAAAAGCTTTCCTGTGAAAGTTCATTTCTTCACATGACTTCTGTAGGTGATGGTAGTGGGGGCAGGAAGATAATGGGGTAAAGACAACAGCCTCCCAGACTGGGTAACAGAAGGTCCCACTTATAGTGTGTGCTGCTTCTGTGAGAATTGTGGTCTCAAAAGGAAAACGCTTTCTTGGTAGCACTCACTGGAGCAGGAGAGGTGCTCTGGGTGATTCCTGCTACTTGACCTTTGCTCAACACATTAGTTTGCTGTGGCTGC
This sequence comes from Rhinopithecus bieti, assembly GCF_001698545.2. Lineage (NCBI taxonomy): Eukaryota > Metazoa > Chordata > Mammalia > Primates > Cercopithecidae > Rhinopithecus > Rhinopithecus bieti. The sequence continues at coordinate 97,877 of NW_016823630.1, forward strand.
CATAACAAAGTGCCATATATGTAGTGGCATAAGCAACAGAAATTTATTCTCTCACAGTTCTTGAGGACAGAAGTCCAAGATCAAGGTGTCAGCAGGGCCATGCTCCCTCTGAAGGCTCTAGGGAAGGATCTGTTCCAGGCCTGTTTCCCAGCTTCTGGGAGTTCTTTCGAATGGGGTAGCATAACTCCAATCTTTATATGATTTCCGTGTGTGTGTGTGTGTGTGTGTGTGTGTGTGTGTGTGTGTGTGTTTCTGTGCCCCAACATCCCCTTGATTTTTAGGACACCAGCCATATTGGATTAGGGCCCACCGTAATGACCTCATCTTAACTTGATCATCTGCAAAGACTCAATTTCCAAACAAGATCACATTCACAAGTACTGGGGGCTAGGACTTCCACATCTTTGGGGGGAACACAATTCAACCCTTAACACTCACATTTTCAGAATGACTGTGAAGAAATTCATCCAGGGTCAGGCCAGCGCATTTATCTGGTGCCTGTCACTGCTGAATTGCTCCACTTGTGCTCACTCGCACACTTTGCTGGGCCATGACATTGCAAACCAGTGTGGTTTGGCCCCTGTATTGGCAAAAGGGTGAACCCAGAAGGCTTCACCCTTTTGCAAAGCTCAGTGTGCTCCTGGCCCTTCCACAGAGTGCGTAACCAGCTCATGCATACCTCTGATGGAAGTCTCTTGGTAAGAGAAGAGGGGCAGGGCAAGATAATCGTCTGATCCCCTGCAAAGCATCAGGAATGAAAAAGAGCCAGGTGGCTCATCTGTCCCAGTGTTCCTTTCATGATTGACTTTCCCAAGCAGATCCTGGGCCCAGACCCTTGGTGTCTGACCAAGTAAAGTGATTTGACTAGAAGAAGGCACTGAACACTGACCCTCTATGTTTCTTTCCTGCAGGAAAAAGCCTGTTTCTAATCCCTTCTCTAATTCATTTACCTTATAAGGAAATGAAGTCATCTCCTCTGTGCAGAAACAAGAAACAGCTTTGGCCTTCCCCTACTGGACATTTGAGGGTTCTGTTCTCCTTTTCATTCATTGCCCAGCATTACATTTGATCTTGGAACTAAGCGAATGGCTTAGTCTGTTAGGGCTGGTATAACAAAACACCATAAACTGGATGGCTCATAAGCAACAGAAATGTGTTTCTCACATTTCTGGAGGCTGAAAGTCCAAGGTCAAAGCACTGACAGATTTGGTGCCTGGTGAGGGCTTCCTAGTTCATAGACGGCACCTTTTCACTGAGTCCTCACATGGCAGAAGGGGCGAAGGAGCTGGAGCCTCTTTTAAAGAGCATTAATCCCATTCACGAGGGCTCTACTCTCATGACCTCATCACCTCCCAGAATTCCCACGTCCTAATACCATCACCCTGGGGGTTAGGTTTCAATATATGGATTTTGAGGGGACACCAACATTCAGACTCTAGCAGTAAGAGAAGCACACACTAAAAGATAATGCCAGAGAAACAGTGACTCAGAAATAAAAATACAAAAAAAATGATGGCAGAAATAGAAACACAGGAAGAAGAAAAGTATGGAAGGAAATAAGTGGAATGGGTTTTGCATATCATAAACATTGCTCATACTCCCTGGGATGGAGCAAGGTACAGTTTTACCTTATTTTGCATTTTGGAATTATGTTCAGATGGAAAAGAGCTCTGTGGAGGAGTTAGGAACTTCGTAAAATGGCCTCAGGCAAAAGGCCCTTTAACCTCCTTGGACCTCAGGTGGTTCACCTGTACTATGAGGAGCTTCCTGTTCTTAAACTGGGTCCTTCTCTTTATCTAGCAAAGAATGTGACCAGATCTGCCTATATCATTTGCAAGTTCAAGTGAAAAATGAAAACGTGGGGCCGCTTGTTCAAAAGTATGAAAATCCCAAGAAGTCATTGACAGAGCATTCAAATAAGTGCTGGGCTCTTCCAAGCATGGGGTCCTCTGCGACTACAAAGGAAGTCAGCCCTAATTGTGACCATACCATCCCTGATTTCTGCCAAGTTCTTTCTAAGGTGTGTGCTCCACTTCCAGAGACTGACTTTCTTGTTTGGGGTTTAACTTCAAAATCCAAGCAGCATTTTGTGCTATGGTCATTTCTCTGACTTTTCACCCTGGGACAGACAGATTGATGGATGGATGGATGGTTGGTTGGTTGGATGGATGGATGGATGGATTGATTTATCTATTGATAAATTTATGCAACAATTTATGGTTTGACTACCAGACACCAGCCACTGGCACATTTATGGATGTGTGGGACTTGACAGCATCTGCTGACCTTCTCGTAGTACAGTTTACAAGAGTGACCATTTTGTTAGCTGAGATATCGTTGAAGGCAGATTTGGACTTGTCTTTTCTGTCTTTCTAATGGGCTTGGAAGCCAGTAGGCCACTGGTAAATATTGACTAGATAAGTTATTGGATGAATCCATCAACCCACCAATTGACCTAATAAAGTCATTGCATGGCTATTATAGCTGTATGAACCAAAGGAAAATGTAAAGATAATGCTAAACTAAAAGTAAGTGCAAGACGTCAAATTAATAAACATGTAAATTGAATATTCTTAAGTATAATTCAACCAGGAGAGTTCAATGACTAAATCACACCCATTTTTCCCTGTGGTTTTGCTATCCAAAACTTTTCAAAATCAAACCCTCTTTAGACCTTTTAAATTTTAGCTTTAATTTCCCTTACTTCAGTAGGAAATGGGCAGGGAACCCAGAGCCCTTCAGTGCTCCCCTGAAGCTGTGGATCATCCCGGAGGCAGGAGCCCTCCCCAGGGGATGGTCGAGCTGAGCCCTCTTCTTTATGAGCGATACCCAGAGGCTCCAATAAGTAACAACAGAGCTTTGTTCATAGACTCTGCATTATACAAACAGGAGGTGGCACAGTTGGATGGCCTGTGACCAAATCCTGGTTCTGCACCTTCTAGATGTATGGCTTTGGGCAACTCATTTAATGTCACTCTGAGCCAATTGTGCCCTCTGGAAGATGAGGGGGTTAAATGAGTGAAAGTGCATAAAATACTGAGACTAGAGCAGAAGTTGTTAATAAATGTTAGTTATTACTACTGCATTTCACAGCAAGCTTCCCAATTTTTGTTTCTAAAATGGCCTCACATAGGACATGAATTACACTGCCATTTGTTGCATATTTGTTATGTGGCTAGCGCTGTTCTAGGTATTGTTTCATATAACCCTCAGAAGAATCCTGGGAGTTTGGTGTTTTTCTGCTCCAACTATTCTGAGAAAATGGAGAGTCGGCAGATTAAAGCAACTTTCCTGAGGTCACCCAGCTGATAAATGGGAAAGCCAGGAATCAAACTTTGTTGTCTTGGATGCTGAGGCCCATATCTTGAAACATCCTTGTCTTTTTGATCACTATTTCCATCTATTGCATGCTTACTAGGGAGCATAGAACTATACATTTACTTACATCATTTACCATTCAAATTTTCATCTTAAGAATGGAAAGCCACCCACTTCCTCTGTCCCATACAGCACAGAGCTGAGGTGGTACATCTCTGCAGGGGAGTGCTGGTTGAGAGACCATGTCTCTGTGCTTGCTATCAGCTTCTCCTGAGACTGTCTCCTCCTTTCTTCAGAAACCTATTTTTATTTGGAAAATATATCACTATCTCTGCATTTGCCAGGTGGATTACTGGATGAATCTACCAATATTGGATGAATACAAGTTGACAGACATGTATTTTTCCTCTACTACACGATAAGCTGCTTGGTCATATTTACATGCATACATTCAGCAAAACTTTATCAAATGCCAACTGTTTGTCAGGTACCCCAGTCCTGAGGGCACAGAAAAGAAATACATGGTCCCCACCCTCAGGGACAGAGAGGAAACAACCTCCAGATTAAAGAATAAGACAGCAACTGTAATGCACAGCAATGCTTGCTCACACTGCCACGTGGCAAAGGGCCAGAAAAAACTGTGTTGAATCATGTTTGTGGGAAGGGAAGGTTTGAGCTGATTTTGCAAGGAAAATAACTTCCAATTGAACAGGAAAAGCAGGGAGGAGCATTCGATACCCTTGGAACAAAAATGCAAAAGTGTGCTGTGCACATGGGAATGAGGTTTTCTGTACATGGCCAGAGTATGGGGTGTCATGCTGGGGAGAGATACGAGGCGGAGGTAGATGAGACCAGATCGCGGAGTATGTTGATGTTATGGTGGGGTATGGACTTTGTTCTGTATATCCGGGAGCAGGAGGACATCAATAGTTTTTCAGCGGTGATGGGCCTCTGACACAATGTGCGCTTCAGAACTATAAACTGTGGCAGTATGGAGGAGGGGTGGGAGGCCAGAGATGGAAGGGCCCAGTCTGAGTGGGGTGGACAAACAGTAAACACGTGCACAGTAGGACAACAAGAGGGGGATCCCAGGCCAGGCTGCCAGTGAGGAGCAGGAAGCAGTGCTCTGCATAAATATGGGAGTGGTGGCTGGTGAGAACGTGGCTCACTGGTCCTTCAGGATGATTGAGGCCTCCAGGGACATTCAGTGAGAATGTCAAGCAGGTCATTGGGGAATGGGTAGGGTATTAAGGTCAGAGATTAGGGTTGCCAGATTTAGCAAATAGGTGCTAGGTTCAACTTGATTGTCAGATAAACGACGAATCCCTTTTTAATGTATGTCCCATGCAATATGTGTGATAAAGAATTTTTTGAGCATAATTATGTCTCAGGTATTGCATGGGAATACTGATACTACTACATGATCAGTTGTTTATCTGACATTCAAATTGAACTGGGTGTCCTGTATCTTATTTGGCTACCCTACTTGAGAGATGCCAAGGTCAAGTGTCCTGGATCCCCCATGCCACCTTTCCCTACCCTGCCAAGTCATAGAATGGCCTGTGTCTCAGACATGGGAATTCTTTCTTTTTTCCTAAACTAGGACCATTCCTGGGGAAACTGGGATGAGTTGGTCACCCTAAGCTGAAAAGATATTGGTTGAATTGAACTTTGAGATGCTTCTGGTCCTTTTGCGACCTCTTTGGGGCCTCCAGTTGGAGCTGACACTGGATGTGCCTTGGTGAGTTGGGGGTCACACCAGTTCAGGGGTGAGCATCCCAGAAACCACGGTGTGCCGTTTGCCATCTCCATGACACCATCTGTCACCTTGACTGTGCCAAAGAAGAATTCCAACTTTTGTCGGAATTTTCCCTTGGTTTGTATTTTATTTTTCTCTTGAAGAACATTTGCTACTGATTTAGTCCTGTTTTAAAATTCTGCTCAGTTGAGATGTCCTGTTTTAACCTCTGTGTAACTCTTCTTCAGTCATTTCCTTTCTTCTCAGTTCAGTATAATCTACCTCCCGCAGTTTGCTTATCAGACTGACATACCCCACAGGCCTGGACTTTGTTCTGACGTCCCTTTATATTTAATCCCAATGCTGTTTCTCTGCCAAGCAGATGTGTATTAAAATGTGCATAAGAAAAGAAGCAAGCTGGGTTTATTTAGAAATTTCCTCAATTTGCACAAACTCCATTGGTATAAGAAGGTTTTTTTTTTCTATAAAAACCCACAACAAACATATGGTAATAGCTACTTAGATGGATCAAGACAAATTCATATTTGGCTATTTCTGCCATCCCCATTCTGGCCCCTTTGCCAGAGACACAAAAACAATGGTTCATATTGTTTCAATGTCAATGTCAGAGTATTCATAGATGGAGAAACATATGTGACACACTGAAGCTTTTTTCATGCTTGTTGAAGCTCTCTGTTCATGGGGAATGAGTGACTTGAACAGCCTTTTAAAGGGGTTTTGGCCAGCTTGAAAGAGTTTTTTATTTTTTTCTTGTTAGGTATTATATCATTTATACAGTATTAGAAAGGGTAATTTCCCTCAGGTCTTTGGGTTTTATGTATTTTTTTTTAAAACTGCTTATTTTCAATATGATAAAGGCATTTAAGAAACAAGGCCGGGCATGGTGACTCATGCCTGTAATCCCAACACTTTGGGAGGCCGAGGCAGGTGGATCACCTCAGGTCAGGAGTTTGAGACCAGCCTGGCCAACATGAGGAAACCCTATCTCTACTAAAAATACAAAAATTAGCCGGGCGTGGTGTTGTGTGCCTGTAATCCCAGCTACTCAGGAGGCTGAGGCAGGAGAATCGCTGGAGCCCAGGAGGCAGAAGTTGCATTGAGCACAGATCATAGCACTACGTGACAGAGCAAGACTCCATCTCAGGAAAAAAAAAAAAAAAAAAAAGAAGCTGTAACTCACTAAGCTAAAGATACGGCCCCTAGGCTTAAACGTACAAAGAGAGGGAGAGTGACTATTGAGATACATGTAAAAGATATTGTGAGTCCTGTTTTCTGGACTGCTTATTTTAGATCTATTAACAGATGGACACACTTTTCATGACCTTTTCTGACATAGGCATCAACTTCAGGGCCATTTGATCTGGATGTTTTTAAAAAAATAGGACTACTCTAGCAAGAACGTGGTAGAAAGAGAGTCCCATTTATCAGGCCATCCAATCTAGGAAGGAGGGAAAGAGCCGATCAGATCAGGGTCAAATTCAAAGCCAGGGAAGTAGCATCAGCAGAAGTAGGATGAGAGTAGGTGGCACAGAAAAGCCACCTGTGATCCACAACCAAGCAGCATTTCCTCTGGATCTTGTTGACAACTTTTGGCTGAGTGTGGGCAGTCAGGAAGAACCAGAGGTCTGCAGGCAAATCCTCCCTGAGTCCCAGCCAGTAGTGGAAGTGCTGGACCTGATGGCAGAGCCTGAAGCTATCTCAAACCATTCCCCAAATAAGAAATATCACATGCCACTTCTAGCTTTTATTATTTCGGCCCTGAAGCAAATTAGGCATCTAAGGCCCGTAGAGCAGGTGTAACTTAACAGGAATTACGTTGGGCAACAGCTGCCCAACACAGTTCAGGAAACTCGGGAAACCTGAATTTCAGTCCTGTAGAAAACCACCTCTTCAACAGTTGAGGAAATTAGCCTTTACTTGCAACAAATTATTATACATTTCTAAATGCTTTGGTGTCACAGAGTTGATGTCCCAAATCCATCTGATATTTTTAAACCAGCTTTTTTGCTATATATGTATATGCACAGAATTGCCATGATTTATTACACTTGGATCTGTGGATAGTGAAATATATGTCTGAAATGTGATGCAAATTCATTCAAGAGATTTAAAGCCAGGAAACAAAGTCTTTGCTTAACTTTTTATTCATCATGGCACAAGATAGAACCTTAAGAAACAGCACTGGAAATTTCATCACCAACATGAAAATTAAGAGTAGCATGTTTTATTTAAAAAAAAAAAAAAATTTTTTTTTATAATACACTGTCCCTTCAGAAGTGAAAAAAAAATTGCAAAAAATACTGAAGCGTATCGCCATCTGCTGGTCAAAAATAGTTATGCACTTGAAAAACTTCAAACTACTAAAGTACGGTAGAACATTTTACAATACATATAAAATTACGAAAGAAAACATTTCCTCAGCCTTTGGCACAATGTAAGTACAAAGCTGTAGGCTTTCTACCAAATGTGATTTAGGTTTTAAAGAATTGCATGTAATTTGGCAAATACTGATTATGGGGCAAAGGGAAAAACATGTTCTATA
>NW_016823630.1:107118-121985 GCF_001698545.2 Rhinopithecus bieti
TTTCTATTGCATCAATGAAGTTACTTGAATCTCAAGTACCCCATTCCATGCCAGAAGGGAGGCCAGCCACTATGCATATTCTCCTACCATCAATGCAGGAAAGGCTGACTTGGTGATCACCCAGTCGTTCCCCTTTACTTCCTACATAGCATTTTCCAGCCTTTCTGGCAGTTAGGAGGGCCACAGAAATGAGGTCTGGGCAACAAGTGTGGACAGATGTGATGTGAGCCATTTCTAGGCCTGAACTAAAAATAAAATAAAATAAAATTAAAAATTAAAAATTAAAAAGAAAAACCCTAAACAAATGCCTTCCAACTGATCTTTGCTTTCCCCCTTCCCTTAACTACCAGCCCAGCATGAAGACTCCCTAGGTTCTGAAACTCTTGGAAGACTCCTGGGGCTCTGAGGATGGTGGAGTCACTGGATATGTAGAGCCTAGGCTGGGCCCCTTAGTAACTATGTGGAAGACAGCACTCCCTCCCCTCACACATTCCCACCCCTCCTCACCCCTCACAATCCACACTGTACTGGGACAGTGAGGGAGAAATCCAGTTGTAATAGGTTAAGCCACTGCCCCATTTCAGTGTTGTTACAGCAGGTAGCTTTCCCCAAAAGATACAACTTTCTTTAGGAAACTGAAAGGAAAGAAATAACAGTGCATTTTGTAAGGCAAAGGAGGAGTCCTTGGGGCATGTGTACCCAGACTACTATTTTCCTATGAATCTGCTCTGCCCCCCACTTCTTAAAAAGCAGACAAGGGACAAGAACAAGGCCATGTTGGGGCAGGGGAGTTGGGGATGTGAGTATTTACAAAGAAACAAATGATAGCTGAAACAGGTGACAGCTGACACTGGAAAAGGAAAATGCAGTAAGGCTCTTCACAGGATACAGTGAGATATAGTTAGAAAAGGAATCGGCACTAGATGGCATTAAATTTAAAAATGTACTATGCTTTTAAAATGTAAGATGGGAGATATTACAAAACAATGAGAAGGGGAATATAAATATAAAACAACCAAACAAATAATTTACACATTTTATACCATATATAACACGTATTCCAGATGGATTAAAAAAATTAAGGTTGAAACAATGAAATAACATTAAAAGAAAACATACAGATGACTGACTATCCAATGCTGAACTAAAGATTAATTTTATGAAAGAATTCACAGAAAAGAGACAGTGATAAAATTAATGATGTAAAAAAAGAAAATGCAAGTGGTAAACAATATGGAAAAAGAGTTAACATCTTTATTATATAAAGAGTTCATAAGAATCAATTTAAAAAACACTAGCATACATAAATAGGAAATGATAAAAGTAACAATTCAATGGGTGGGGAGTTCAGCAAATTAACAGAAACACTGAAAAATACTGGTAAGAAAGGAATGCAAATCAAATCAATAAATGCAGTTTTGTTTTTCAAGTTAGCAAAAATGAAAAGCCACTAATTTGCAATACTGATGAGATTTGCACACAGCAGTGTAAAATCTCCTGCCATCCACAGTTTACAGAATGCAAGGTAGTGGGTCCCATACAGAATAGGTGGTGACTGTACCTCCAGATTCTTGGAAAGCCTTGTTATATTTGACCCACTTCCCTGTTTGGGATTTATAACCTTTGACTTGCTTTCCAAAATTTTGTGAATCTATTAATAATTTGAAAAATGAATTACATAAGAAGCTTCTGACAGTGTAACTTATTACAACAATAAGAAAAACCTTCAAATGACTTAGTATTGGTTTGTAAAATATGAATATGCACTCTGTGGAATATTCCTTGCCCTTAAAAAGGATAATGGAGAATAACTGGAAAATGGAAGTTAGAAAATAATACAAAGTTGCACAGACAGAATGATTGTAACTATAAAAACCTTTGCAAAGGAAATGGAAAATAAATATAGTCAAAGATTGGCATATCTGGACAGAAAGCCTAAGGATTGTTTCATCCCCTCCCATTTTCAGCATTTCCCAAATAATGTTTGACAAGCATGTAATATAATGATAGTAAAGAAAACTTTAGAAAATAATTTTAAAAGTAAATGCAATAAAGTTTAAAATTAAGACTTTACCTGTCATTCCTGGGTCTTTGGATCCGCTTTTAATGTTGAATGCCAAGTTCCCCAGATATTGAAAGGCTCCTCTGACACATCTAGGGAAAAGTGTATAAAAGGTATATAACACAAAAGGAAAATTAAAATCAATGAACATTTTAATAACATCTCTTCTGTGCAAAGTATTGTATTCAAGATCATGTTGCATACAAAACAATACAATTCAGATCCACGTTTCAGCATGTTCATTCTACTTGGGATTTACAAAAAGGCCCTTTGTATATCATGCTTGTGGCAGACAGAATAAGGGCCCCCCAAAGATATCTGTGCCATAATCCCACAAATCTACAAAGATGTTATTTTCAAAAAGGACTTTGCAGATTTGATTAAATTATGGTTCTTAAGATGGGGAGATTTTCCTGGATTATCTGGATGGGGCCAATATAATTGTAAGGGTCCTTATAAGAGAGGGGTAGGAGAGAAGATGCTGCTAGTGTGTTGGCTTAAAAGATGGAGGAAGGGGCCTCAATCCAAGGAATGCAGCAGCTTCTAGAAGCTAGAAAAGGCAAGAAAACGATTGTGCCCTAGGACATCCAGAAGGGAAAGAGGCCCTGTGGCCCCATTTTAGACTTCTCACCTCCGGAACCATAAAATAGTAAGTTTGCATGTTATAGGAAATGAATAGAAGGGTGATAGGTGGCAACAGCTTTATAGGCGCTAACCACATTAACACAGAACTAGAGGAACAATAGAGTTTCTGTACTTTGCTACTGGTATCATTGGATTTCTTCATGCATGCATTCACTCATAAATCCCCTTAACTTATCCATCAATATTTATGGAGTACGGCACTACATTAGGCTTTTTCACCATCTCATTTAATCCTCACTACAATCCCATGATGGGATTATAATTACGATTTATAGCAGCAGACGTCTACTGGGTGCCTCCACGTGTTCAGCAGTTCACATGCGTTATCTCACTTCATCCCTAGGAGGTTCCCAGGAGATCATTTTACAGACGATGCAACTAGCGTAAGGAGCAGGTAAGAAATGCACACAAGATTACACAGCAAGTATTATCGAGTGCGTATTACATTCGAAGTGCTGCGTTGAGGGCTTTACATGGATTAGTTCATTAAACTCAATGAATTAAATACTGTTATCATTCTGAGTTTTCATAGCAGGAGGAAATGGGACTCTGGGAAGCTCACTCACTCACTGGAGATCCTGCAGGTTGAAAGTGGCAGAGCAGGTTTGTGACTCCCAGTCTAGTGCTCTCTTGTCATTGGATACTAACACTATTTGGTTCTGGAAGGTTGTCTTCATACATAGTAGGTTCAGCTTGTTTTCTTTAGAAAAGTAACAGCAGTAATTGGGTGGCACCTCAGACTAGCAAATATGCAACCCAAATCCAGTATACATAAAGTTCCTAGGATGCTGGAGGGAAAAAGGATCAGCTGGGAATAGGAGTGGCTCCTCTGGGCATGTGTTTATTTCCCAGATATCTGAGAATTGGAGCGTGGCCTGCAGGGACCCTCCCAGCCAACGACTGGGCTCGCCACACCTTCCTCTTCCTAGTGTAGGCGTTCAGCAGGTACTCGGTAAATGCAGGTTGAATTACAGAAACATCAAATAAGGGAGAGACGAAGAGAAGGTCCGCAGAGCCCCACACCATGCCACATGCAACAAGAGGAGGGTCACTTGTTTTGGCCAGCGCCGGCTGGCCAGGCTCCAGTTACCTTTCCCAAGCCTTGGTCCAGGAGAACTTTCCCTTGACTTTGACGACGACAAGTGGCCCACCAGCATAAACTGCCCTGGCACTTTGTAAAGCTTCTCTGAGCCCCCCGGGGCTGCGTCCTCTTGCATAGCCAGCAGGGAGCGCTCAGACAGCACTGGGGAGTTGTTGTCATAAGGGGAGATGTCTCCGCTGGAGGCCTTGTTGGAGTCTGTAGATGAATGCCTCCCTCCCACGGAAAAGGAAACTTCCGACTGCAGCATGTCAGGGCTTCTGGCACAATGAGACAATTACAGGTGTGTGAGTTTGTTAACAAGTAGTGACCAGATTTAAACAATATGTCTGTTATACAAATGACGGGAGAAGTATGCATGGACAAGGGCTGAAACAAAAAGACCATTTTGAGCAATGTTCCAAGATATCTACATCCATGAGGTGAAAGGGTTTCAACGATATGACCAGCAGAGGGCAGTAAAACCCAACAGATATAACAGGAAAAGGCAATGATGGAGAAGTGAGAATGAAACCGACAAGGAGCCCTGCATTTGCCAATGGGCATCGCTAAGTGCCTCAGGGACTCATTCCTGCTTCCATTTTTAAGTGAAAGTCTGATGCTCACTATCTATTAGGTAAGGATACACTAGTAGATAACGCTTTCACCTTCCTCAATATCCTGCATTAAAAATAATTCAGATAAAACTATGATTGACACTTTGCTTGAAGTTCATTATGGCTTTATGGACAACTTTTCCTTCCCCCAAAAATACTTAGTGTAAGTAAATCCATCCTTCATGTGGTAAAGATGATGATGCCACCGGTGGGAATAAGTGTTTCATATATAAAGTGGTGACAAAAACAATATATGACCGTCACTAGACTCCATTTTGTTCAAATACATCTAAAATGATTGTACAAGGCACTAGTGCTTTTACAAACTGATATGATGTACTAATTAGTATACCATTATCATAGTCCTGTGTTCATGAGTTGTCACAGAAACAGAAATAACAGTGAAAATGTATGTGGAACAGAAAATGAGAATTTGAGCAACATGAAAAGAGCATGGGAAGTCTTACCTGGAAACATCTTTATTTTCTACCCTCCTCAAAACTGGCCCTGACAACATCTTGAAGGGAAACAATCACAGATTGATTAAAAGTTCCAGAACCTACATCTTTTCCTCCTTACTTCACTTCTCTTTACTAGTCTTTGCTCTCTTTTGGCTTAATTTTTCAAAACAAATCCTTTTTATTTCTTAAAGAAGGTAAACACATGCCTGAACAACACTTNATATATGACCGTCACTAGACTCCATTTTGTTCAAATACATCTAAAATGATTGTACAAGGCACTAGTGCTTTTACAAACTGATATGATGTACTAATTAGTATACCATTATCATAGTCCTGTGTTCATGAGTTGTCACAGAAACAGAAATAACAGTGAAAATGTATGTGGAACAGAAAAATGAGAATTTGAGCAACATGAAAAGAGCATGGGAAGTCTTACCTGGAAACATCTTTATTTTCTACCCTCCTCAAAACTGGCCCTGACAACATCTTGAAGGGAAACAATCACAGATTGATTAAAAGTTCCAGAACCTACATCTTTTCCTCCTTACTTCACTTCTCTTTACTAGTCTTTGCTCTCTTTTGGCTTAATTTTCAAAACAAATCCTTTTTATTTCTTAAAGAAGGTAAACACATGCCTGAACAACACTTTCCTAACCAAATGGTTTTGTGCATGCAAACTGGAGGAAGTGCATTCACAGGGATCTAGCCTCATCTGAGGTTTTCAGCAGGGGTTAATATCGAGGGGAAAAACATCCGAGCTTCTGTGATACTGCCACAGCCGTAACTGAGGCAACCACGGGCTTGAACCCTTTTGCTAAGGACATTTCCTACCGACATGGAATAAAGAAGCCCCTTTCTTGCCTCCTCTTTGCACTCATATCACATAATCTTATGGGAAGAAGTCAGAGGACTGCTATGAGGATGATTTTCCAGACCTTCAGGCCACCAATGAGTTTGAAGGAAAAATAAAAGGAACTTACTATTTCTGCTGGAAGGTGGTGAGAAGGTGGCTATTTAACCACCCTATCTATTTAAAGGGGAAAAAATCTTCCTCATTCTAGCTGAGAAAACACAAAAGAAAACAAATAGAGACTTATCTGTTGTCATGGGCTATCACTGGTTAAAGTTTATTATGAAAATGAGAAAAATTGCATGTGTTGAACTGGAAGCTAACATGGCTGTCAGCTCAGAATCAGTGTTCTATGTTAGATTAGGGCTAGAAATCTTATTACTGGGATACTTTCATTTGTTTTCCCTGTTTAGCTGCCATTTTCCAGTCATTAATAAAATGTCTTATGTCTACTTAGTAAGAATATAAGTCATATTTTCTATCAATAAGAGTGAGTACATAAAGCCTTATTGTACGAGATGACTTAAAGAGTCAATTCATTAGCTAAACCAAAACAAAATCATTGCGACCAATGTTTTGTTTTATGTTTTGCCCCACTCATATTGGGAGGGAAGTTTTGGAACGGTCATATTTTAGCTCATAGAGAGCCCAATAATTCTCTCATGTCTTGCTCATCCGTGTTACAACCCATATAGAAGAGAATACATTCAACGAAGTGTTATAAGTTGAAGATTTAGCCAGGAGTTATGTGCATAAATATACTCGACGGAAGAAATGTCCCTTAAGTCTTGGTACTAGGGACATTTGGGTTTCTACTGATGAGTAGGTTATTTTTACCCTATGGAGCCATGAATCATGTAATAAATAATGTATTTCTGTCTCCAATGACTGCTAAGAGGCTCAGAGAATTAAGGCTCCAATTGAGTTGGTGTTTTTAAGCTTGGGGATGCCTTTGTGAGTTTTGCATCCCAACTTCATCTCATCGCTCTTTGTATCGTGTTCCTTTTCCCAACATTTCAAATTACTTACAGCATCTCTAATTAATTACTTACTATGACATTGTTTCACTTTATATATTTTTCAAGCTGCTTCAAAAAATTTTGGACAGATGTATAGGTAGGGGAAATTATACCTACATTAGTTGTTGGGGGTGGGGAGCTGGTGAAAAGGCAGTATGCCCCATGAGTGCATTTAGTTTGGTGAAAACAACACAAAATAAAACAAAGAAGATAATAACAATAGCAAAATTAAAGTTGCAACAGCATTTGTTCCTTTGTTTTAACATCTCTGATTGGATCTGATGAAGTAGAGGTGAGAGAGGAGGAGGCAGAGGGCCATTGTCCCTTGTCCCTTTCATCTATTCTTTAGGTCTGCAAGATCTCATTGAGTGGTTGTGAAGTGTGCATCCCTGGGCAGCAGCATCTGTCTCACCTGGAAACTTTTTGGCAATGCCAATTCTACAGCACCATTCTAGGCCTACTGAGAGGACTGGCTACATCATTTGTGGAGCCCAGTGCAAAATGAACATGTGAGGCCACCATGTTTAAAAAGCATTAAGCATTTCAAGATGGCTGCTTTCAGTAAACCAAACATGGGCTTCTTCTGAGTGTGGAGTCACAGCCCTGAAAGCCAGCTCTGACTATTAAAAGGGAAACTCAGGGTGGGGCCAGCAAATTGTTTAAAGAAGCCCTCCAGGTGATTCTGATGCACAGGGATGTTAGGGAACCTCTAATAACCAAACCTTATTTTCCTCTCTCAATCTGTAGATGTGACAGTGGGCTAAAGGTCTGCTAAGAGCCAAATCAGGAGGGAAACCAAAGATGGTAGCCAAAACTGCAGCATTGGCTGCCCTGGGAGTGAATGTGGTGGTCCTGACCTTGGGGTTACTGAGGCCACAGTTAGGGGAAGGAGGAAGAGTGTCCCCATCCTAGTCGATTCCTGAACCTCGTCTGTCTGCCTTAAGCAGGATCCAGACAACTGAATGTAGTATAGTCCCATTGTGGATCAGAACATGTTGAAGTGAAAGGGGGGGTAGGAAGGACGAGTGTAGTGTTCTCTGCTCTTCTGGTTCAGTCTCCTAAGTCGAGCCGGCAAAGTGACCACAGCTGGGCCCTCCATCAGGGAGGAAACAGTGGGGGTGACTGAAGCGAATCCCTGGAGGTAGAGGTAGATGAGGTGTCTCACGGTAGACACAGGCTCTGAACCTCCTTGGGATGGCTAGGGTCACAGCCAGGGACATAGACAGAGGGGGCATCCAATGAGAGATGATGTCTTCTTTTCAAAGTTTCCCCACCCCCGAGTGTATCCCAGCCATGGGAGGAGATACAGCGTGAATACACATGGCAAGCAGTTTGGGAAATATACTTATGTGAACTATCCCCTTGGCCTGTGAGGAGAGTAAAAGTTAATATTTATACAGAGTTAATTATGTGGCAGGCACTGTACTAAGCTACTGTTAACAACTCTTCTTTTTCCTGACCTGAGTCTGGGATTGAAAGAAACAAGGAGCTGACTGAATGCTGAATACCATGCTCTCTAGCAGCAGAGGCAGTTAGGGTTGGGATCCTTCTAGAATTTATTTGGTAAACAGTGTTCAACATTATTACAAATCAATAGTAAAATGCTCTTTCTTACTTAGAGTTAATGGCCTTTTAAAATGTTAAAAATATTTCTCTATCATTTTATTGTCTTAGCAGAGGTCAGGAAGTGGCAGCCAAATTTGCCTAAGAACCTATGACCAAGAATTATCTTCTCACATGAAAGCCCACCGATTAAAAGAAAATACTGTTTTATTCACTCCTCAGGACTCTCATAACAACATAGGCAGTTCATGGATTAAAAAATAAAGTAGTGTCATTCTATTGTTTTATATCTGTCAGAAGCAAATCCAGGATCAACACATGTACACATACACATATATACATACATACCCAACACACATATATACATAACACACACGCACATACATACACATATTCAGACATAAACACACACATACATATATATGCATAGACCTATGCACACATATACATATTCATACACAAACATGTATATACACATGCACATAAATATGACAGACATGTACACGTATACACAGAGACATATTACATATACACATACATGCAACAATATACACATGCATATATACATACACCCACTTAGGCAATGCAATTGGAAGTAAAGACACAGAACAGAGGGAGAGAGTAGGATTGCAGAGTGGAGGCTGGAGTCTGGAGAAATTTCCAGAGACTTGGAAGCAGAACTGTGAGGGCCTTTCAGAGCACATCTGTCCTGTAATGGGAGCTGGGCATCCAGTCATTGTGGACACCTTCATTACACACCTATACTTCCCGTGTCTGTCCATTTTCCATTTTCTACTTCTAAATCTTTCTATTCTATCCCAGTTTCTGAAACATTTCTAAGTTTATGGAAGCTATTGTAAAAGCAGCTTGTCAAATGTATAAATCAGGTAAAATCTATAAAGTTCTGTAAGATTTTCCATATAAAAATCACAAATCAAAAAACAAATTCTTGTAATCCAGAAATTCTGCAAGAAGACAGGGTGTGAATAAATCCAGGTGTAGTGTAGTGGAAATGTGGATGGTAAAAGTATATAGGAAAGGAAATTTCTCTGGCCCTGAAACCTAGAGATAAAAGTGAGAAAAGAAAGAAAAACCCCCTTCCAGGCTACAACTGTCAGAGAAGTGGTTGTCTGCCAGGACCAGGGTGCCTGATAAGAGTCACTGATCAGAGTAAATATTTCATGTAAATAGATACATGAGTATTTTAATGCCTTTATTTGGGACGCTGAACTGAAAACTGTCTTCTTAGTGTTGGATTATCCTGGAGTCAAATCTGAGAGAAGACATTGTGGTTGCTTATCTCATTTTTCGGACATACCCAAAAGATGGTATGGTTTTCTAGATTTGACACTGAGTGTCCTGTGGAAAATCACTAAAACTCCTCCTCCTGGACTCATTTCTCCACCAGTGTTCAGAAATTAGAGTGCTGCCAATTGGAGCTGGTTTGTAGGAAGGTAATGCCCACTCAAGAAGCCCCCAGAGCTGACTCATAATGATGTGACATTTGATGGATTGAGGTTCAGAATGTTGGGTGGATGGGTTGCCAGTTGACAGGAGTTGGCATCCAAAAGTGCCTGATGGCTTCTCTTTCCAGTCTCAGAGCATCATGGATTGAAGTTGGGTGGACAGGTCACCAGTCTACATGGGTTTGCCTCCATGCACGGAGGGTTTCCCTGTTAGAGCCCCAAACCCCAGGACCATCTACAGCATGCATGGCCAATCTCAGCTAACCAGACAAGCAAGGATGGGCATGGAGAGCGAGTCACATTCTCACCCTTAGCTGGTCCCTCCAGGTCAGGGCGTAAACATGCTGGCAGGGTACTGTGGGCAGGCCTGCACTGCAGCCGGAAGCACAGAACTTGTTCTGGGGACAAATGGAAAACTCCGGTTCAATCACCGGATGGGGCCCGCCCAGCACCTTGCTGAGCTGCCCCAGCAAGAACTGTGGAGATTTCAAATGTGTGTTGGCTTCATCCTTGGCTTAATCATTTGACTGATAAGTTCCAGTCTGTTGGAACTGAAAGCATTGTGTCATCCATCTTGGATTGTATCAGTGGAACTGGGAAAGGAATCCACTGCTGGAGCAGCTTTGGAATCACGAAGAATGTGCACATTAATCACCATCAGTTCTACAAAGCCTCCCTTACACAGATTGCTAGGGATAAAGGCACTCCACTTCAAAGAAGAACTGACATGGCTCTAAACTCCCCACTGGATGATGAAGTTAACACCCTGGGCATAAGGCTTTCGTGAAATTTGTCCCCTCATTTGTAGTCCTTATTAATTCCCTCCTAATATTTCTGGCATATGGAGCACTTATGACAGGTGAAGATAAGACAGTGTTGTCTTCATTATTTACAGAGGGCCTGATAAAAACATCTTCAAATTAACATTCTGCAAATTTATAAAGAAGCTGTGAATCACAGTAAAGGTGTGAGGAAGGAAGGGGTGATGTGATAAATTCTCCCTCCATCTTGAATGCCTTTCCATAGAAGGCATATATGCACACATTTTGGAATTTTCATCATGGAATTCTCTATTCCACATAAGCTTTTTCTAAAACTATCTGGCTGGAAAGGCTTTCTTGAATGGAGTGTGTATGTTGGGGAGGGGGGCAGGGGCAGTTAATGCT
This sequence comes from Rhinopithecus bieti, assembly GCF_001698545.2. Lineage (NCBI taxonomy): Eukaryota > Metazoa > Chordata > Mammalia > Primates > Cercopithecidae > Rhinopithecus > Rhinopithecus bieti. The sequence continues at coordinate 118,049 of NW_016823630.1, forward strand.
TCATAATTTCCAGGGTATTGAGGCCAACAGCTAGCACCACTCAATAGGACTCTTTGCTGTTACACTGTACTGGTAAAGTCAGATTTCTTGTCTGAAAATTTCCTGAAACCCTTTCTGATTTGAAAATCCTAGTAAAAGAAAACAAAATTATAATCTGTCACATAACACTCCATGGATTTGTGAAAGAAGATATTTTAATGACGAGCTTTGAAAGATTAAAATAAATGATCTATGTGATATTTATTTGGTAAGTTAAATGTGATACCTTTAAATTAGAAGAAAGCCTAATACTCCCCCAGAATGAAGAAGGCAGATTTGTTACTCAATAGGATGAACATCTAGCTAAACAACACAATTATTTTTCAGTACTGAAATTTTATTTTTTTTTCAGACTAGTATAGATCTTCAACCATGCTCTTGATACACTAGTCACCAGTTCTGCTATTTAAAAAAAAATTTTAATTTAATTTTTTTTCAGTAAAAACTTTGTGAAGGCCACTAACAGAATTAACCACAATGAAATTTAAATATATATACCTGAGTTTAGTTCATCCATATCTGCCTTCTCTCCAAATGCAGTTAAATTTGTTCTATTTTGATCTTGTTTCCAGAGTATAGAAGGGAAGATAATTTATTTGGCCTTATTTAATTAATATTCTATTTCTGTGTAGCCCCTGAGGTTTGAGAGAATAAGAGCAAATCTTTATATGTTTCCTCAAGCCTATATTTAAAAATTACAAGACTTGTTATTGAAACTAGTTACTGTGTCACAGATGATCTGAGCTCTGCTGAGTTCTCCTGAGCTCCGGATTTATGGGGGATTTTCACATTAATCATGCTTAGTTCTACAAAGCATCCCTTATGTGGAACTTAGGGGCCCGAGATGCCTCAGGCAAAAGAAAACTGTGTACCTCCATATACGTGGTTTTATGTATAATTTTTTTCCCAGAACATGAAAGCAGTTGAAAAAATTGAAAAGAAGATACATTCGAACCTATAACATTTATGTTAAATTTAAATGTTTTATTTATGCCCAAACAGAATTTCCTTATTTTATTTCAGGTTAATTTAGTTAAAACTGTCACTTGATCAAGAGAAACTGTCAAACATAGCAATTCTCTCAGTTGGAACCAAGATAAACAAAGCAGATTTTGAAAATCTTGCTTTGGGAGCTGAGGCAGGAAGATCACTTGCACCCAGGCGGTTGAGGCTGCAATGAACCATGGTCGTGCCACTGCACTCCAGCCTGGGTGACAGAGCGAGACCCTGTCTCAAAAAATAAATATGACTTATGAGTTGCTTCCATTTAATGGAGCAGCACATATTTTACCTTTTGTTTCAGGTTCTAGGACTAAGCATGGCTAGTCTTTTAAAATTTTGGTATTTTCTTCATCAAACATTTTGGCATTAGCTTGGATTTTAAAAAATATTACATTGCAATATAATCAATTTTAGTGACTAAGTTTTCCAGCATTCCCTTAAATTCTGTGTCTAGGCAAGTGTCTCACTTGCCTGTCACTAAGTCCCAGTCCTACTGTGATTCCTTTGTTCTGTTGCAAATACTCAGGTTCAACATATCCTGTCCTGTTTGATTAACCTCCCATTCTCATTCCCTATTTCCTCACATCCTTAAATCAAAGGGCAGGGGAACTATTTTAAGTACCTTTGAAGAAAAGAGCATATATAATGCTAATAAATATACCTGACAAGTATATATATTTTTAAATCAAAATCTTGCTATCTTCTTCTTCTTTTTTTCTAGAGACAAGGTCTTACTCTGTTGCCCAGGTTGGAGAGCAGTGGCATAATCTTGGCTCACTGCAGCCACAAAACCCTGGGCTCAGGTGATCCCCCGCCTCATCCTCCCAAGTAGCTGGGAGTACAGGAATGAGCCACCATGCCCAGATAATTTTTAAATTTTTCTTTAGTAGAGCTGGGGTCTTGCTATGGTGACCCGGCTGGTCACAAACTCCTGGTCTTGCATTCTCAGTCATAAAAATCTCTTCTAATCTCCCTCTGGCATCCCATTTTGGTTGAAGTCAAACATTTAATCAGACAAGCATGAGAAAAAACAAGGAATTATCCTTTAACTCCTCCAATACCAATGTTGCATAAAGAAGTGAAAAACCCAAATCAAAACAAAACATTAAGTTCCCAAATATCACTAAACGTTTGCTCTTTCAAAACGGAAATTATAATATTTTCTTGTTCTTGGTTTTACACTCTTTTGAAAACTTGTTTCTTTTCTCCTCCAAATAAAATCTTGTGCAGTTTCCACTTGGCCTCACAGGAATGTAAAGCTTTATTTAGGTACGTGAACTGGTGGCAGAGAACAGAAGCTTCAGGAAAAAAAAAAATCAAAGGGTTAGAAGCAAACATAGTGTTTGCTTTTAGACACAATGCTATAACTTAAAGTGAATGGGTTCTCTCTTGTGTCATATTGCCTGGAAGGTTGCTATCTCATGAAAACCAAAGTAGAATCTAGTGATGGCCAAGCCTTTGGTAAGTAGTTGTAAATGAACAAATTGATGATGTTTATTATAAGCCAGACTATATTCTAAGAGCATAATTCTGTATTTAAGTTGGTGCTACTTTTTATCTCTAGTTTACAGATGAGGAAACTAGAGAAAGAGAGATCTATCTATATATTAACAGATATTAACTCTTAACTAATAGACCGCATATCTAATAGCAATAGAAATGGAATTCAAACTTAGGCAATCTGGCTCTGGATCTGAAATGGTAACCAGTCTATTAAACTACACAAGCATGTGTTATTGACAGATAACTGACTACACAAACATGTGTTACTGATGAATAATTGACTTGCCAATGCAGTCAGCACCATCTGGCAGTTTAGAGTACTGTAATTTACTATAATTTAGCTTTACAGTAATCTATCGTCACTGCTTCTTGACTTAAGCACCACCCCTCAGCCTGCCATTTAAGGGCTTCTACCTTCAGTGCTGGCCAGCCTCTTTATTGTGCCCCCAGCTAGCCAACATATTTACTGTTATGTCCAGGTCCTGGTGCGAGCTTCCCAAATATCCAGGCCTGTTTATATCCTCCACAGTCTTCAAAGTTCACTGCAAATCCTTCCTCTTCCCAGAAGCCATCTCTGAGACTTCAAATCACACCTCTTTCCCTTCTCCAAACTCCAAGTGGATTCATGGTCTGGAGCATTGGTTCCCTTCCTTTGTCAACACAAGGATGCCTTTTAATATCAAAACCACCCAGCTCAAACTCCCATGTGATACTAAATTGTGATATCCAATGTGGTGGATCTAAGCTAGAGGTTCTTAACCCTGGTTGCTCATTAGAATCATGCAAGAGACTTTAAAAAATCCCAATGTCCAGATTGCAGTGCATAAAAATGAACCAGAATCTCTGAGGGGTGGCCCAGGCATAGTTGTTCTTCAAGCTCCCAGGTGATTCTAAGGGGCTGGTGAGTCGGAGAGCCAGTGGGCCAGCACCTATTGTTTTGCATTCTGCCCTTGGAGGCCTCCTCCAACAAGTCTGAAAGCTCCTAAAGGCAAGAATACACTTTGATATTTTAAGCTTTTAAAACTCAAAGTGTGGATCATGGACCAGTAGTATCAGCATCACTTGGGAGCCTGTTAGAAATTCGGGTTCATAGACTACCTCCCCGAGTTCCACTGATTCAGAAAGAACATTTTAACAAGATCTGGTGATACCTACACATAGTAAAGTTTGGGAAGCATGAGTGAGTGAGTTTAAAGCACAAAAAGATCACCTACTTTGGGAGGCTGAGGTGGGTGGATCACAAGGTCAGGAGTTCGAGACCAGTCTGGCCAACATAGTGAAACCCTGTCTCTACTAAAAATACAAAAAAATAGCCAGGTGTGGTGGCATGCACCTGTAATTCCAGCTACTTGGGAGGCTGAGGCAGGAGAATTGTTTGAACCCGGGAGGTGGG
>NW_016823630.1:124669-130778 GCF_001698545.2 Rhinopithecus bieti
AAAAAAAAAAGAAAAAAAGAAAAAAAAAAAGGCAACTACAGCTGGAGAGGTAACACTCTCAAGCCTCAAAAGATCACTAAAAGTAAACATTCATTTATTAACATATGCATTTTTACTTCATGACATCATTCTCTGCCTTCTGGGCTGTTCCTTGTCCTGTACCTAGAGGAACACAAACAAAAACCGAACATTTTCTTCTCCTAAGTAAGTCTTCCCCCTGTGTTTTCTGTTCACTGATAATGCTAGTCTCTGACATACACAGAGCTTCTATGGGCTCACTCTTCTTTTCTTGGAAGCCCTGACACTCACCTAAAATCTTGGTCTAGGGTCTGCTTACTTACACCTTACAATTCTACTTCTTACTCTTACGGATAGGGAACAGAAGGGGCTGGACAATTGTACAGCTTGGGATGGGCTTAATGTGTGCTTCTTCCTTTTCCTAATAGAAGAGAAAGAAAGGTTCGCTTTTTTACCATGGCATTTATATTCAAAGAGCATATTTGAAAACCATGTAAAAATAACTTCTATCAACTGCTCTTTAAAGTATAGTATTTATCTATCTAATAATGCCACACAAAAGCAGAAATTTGGCCAGGCAAAAATCAGTGGTTTTCTTCAAAAGTGTGTAGTTTGTAGCTTTCCCATACACTACCAACCATAGGTTATAAGTGCAGTTTAATGAGGGGCTTATAAATAGAAATGCCACCATGTCTGTTTTCTGTATAAGGGAGGGAAATAAATGAGTTTATTAAAATTATTGTGGTGCGTGATCTGCTGAAAAGAAAAGCCATTTGTTAATATAAATTAAGACTTATACCTTGATGAGGGTTAGAAATCTATAACAAATTTAGGTGTAAGCCTAATTCTCTGATCTGAAAAGCAAGACCATAAAATACTAGCTCATCTACACAATTTGAATATAATTTTATTCACTCATGGCTTTTGGGGCTTGAATTCAGGCCTTACTTTCAACAGAATTTGGTCCTATTTGAATCAGAATTTGGCCTGATAATGAATGGCCCAGACATAGATTTTTTAAAGTACATCTGAAAGGATAATCCAATTAAAAGGTCTTCCCTGCTAAGCTGGAAATGGAGTGAAGCTGAATTTAGTTGTGCTATCATTGTAATGACCTGGGAAACAAGGAGGTTGAACAACATGGAATTCCTTTTCACCAATTTCTCTAAATAATATAACTTTTTAAGTATCTGAAATAATCATAAGTGAAAATTAATTTGTCAAGTTCAACACCAATATACAGGAATACATTAACATGTGTTACTGTTTATAAGACACCATCAATTAAGACATGCCATTATTTTGTTTGTTTATTTATTTATTTATTTATTATGAGATGGAGTCTCACTCTGTCGCCCAGGCTGGAGTGCAGTGGTGCAATCTCGGCTCACTGCAACTTCTGCCTCCCGAGTTCAAGCGATTCTCCCATCTCAGCCTCATGAGTAGCTGGGATTACAGGCGCCTGTCACCATACCTGGCTAATTTTTGTAGTTTTAGTAGAGACGGGGTTTAGCCATGTTGGCCAGGTTGGTCTCGAACTCCTGACCCCAGGCGATCTGCCCACCTCGGCCTCCCAAAGTGCTGGGATTACAGGTACAGGATTACGTTAGGAGCTTGTCGTTGGTTATAAGATTAGTCTCAATTTCAGAGATGATAGGGCATGGGAGAAACATGTCTTAGAATTGCTGAAATTCAGTAGATTAAAAGTATAACAAAAGTGATAATTTTATAAGAGCATAGCAAAAACTTTTCCTGTCACAAATTTATGGTTTGGTGTCATGGTAGTAATACTACTCCTGGTTAATGATGCTATATTATGCCCTTAACTGGTATGCCAAATGCTCAGCGTCCCCACACCCTCTGCTTCTGCAGCAAAGATTGGAAGTAACCATGAAATCTGACTAATGCAAAAACTCTGCACTCCTCCTTTGGGAGCAAAAATGGCAGCAAGCCATAGCCTGCAGCATGGCTTGCATTTTGCTAATTGCAAACATAAGTGCATGTAGAAACCCATGTGCATTTTTATCAAAATAATACTAGCTATAAAAAATGGGAGAGCTAAGAGGGTGCACACCTCTAATTTCAAATGGGCACCTAGGCCTCAGCTAAGGTCTGTCTTGTGGTTTGATAATGGGTTAATCCCACTGGTAAAGCTGCACAAGCAAGATGCATCCAGGCACAGCCTTAAGGGCCCCTACGCATGCTTATCAGCATTCTAGAAGTAGAATCATTGATGTGCATTATAGTCCCTTGCCAGTAATTTAGTGCTTTTCCCTGTAAATGAAGTCAAAAGACCCTGAGAGGCTAGAGAAAGCTGAAAATGAAACAGAAAAATCTTGTAATGTGGTTTCTAATTTGGTAAGTGGATTGATGGGACTGAAGCATTTTCTGGTTAGATGGACTGATCAGAATTGTCAAAAACTTGCCAAAATTCCACTTCAGGTCACCCTGCATGTAGTTGTGTGAACCTTTCCAATTTCTCAGAAATGGAAATAGAAATCTCCAATGAGGCTTTAGAAGATGCAACACTGGAATACTCACGATGACTGGGAAGCCTTTCTTCTGAGTAAATAGTCCACGACATCAGGATCAGTCTCTAACAGGCTGATCAGCACTTCGTTCTGGAGATCTGGGGGAACCTGAAGGAGCCAAATGTTGAGGCATAAATAAAACTATTCCCGAAACAGGCAAAATATGGTCATTGACAACTTTACTGTAGCATAAAACAGAGCCTTAAAAGTTGCAAGAGAGCAGAGTGATATGCTGGTTAAAACCAAAGCTATGCCAACCCCTGCAGCTGCTTTAATTCTTAGGACCAACTGGATGATTACCAAATAGTCATATTCAATCCAAAATGTCACCCCTCATATGCCTGGAGATACAACTGAACCATTTGGATGTCTTTATTGCTCAGGCTAGATTTTCTTGGTTTTGAATAGGAAAATATCATGGTTCAGAGAAATAGTGTCCATAATTTATTGCCCAAATGGGGACACTTTCTAGAGTTCACATTTATAATTATGCCAAGACAGCAGGCAGAAATGATGACTGTATTGGGCAGTTCTGGAATATATGAGCAGTTTATTAAGAAGGCAGGCCCTTGAGCCAGACTGCTTGGGTTTGAATCTTAGCCACACCAGTCACTAGCTGTGGGAACCTTGACAAGGTACATCAACAAGGATCTTCCTAGATCTCAGTTTCCTCACGTGTAAAATGGGGATAACAATAGTAGTCACTACGAAGCATTGCTATGGTGATTAAATGACTTATTATATGTTGAGAGTTTAAAACAGTACTTGGTCAATGGTAAATACTCAAAAAATTGCTGGCTGCTACATTTGCATATGTCACTTTGTTATTCGGTGCCTGCTTTTACTCCTTTCTTGCACCAGGTCCATCAATGATGAAAAGTTTCTCACTTTGTAATTTGTTAGGCATCCAGTAAAGTTCTATAGATGAGCATCATATGTTTCTCTAAGCCTAATCCATCCACAGTACATTAGAAGATGGCCCACAACCCTAAGTTATCTGTGTGGAAATGATCTATAAGAGATGATTGAACCCAGCTCTGACTTGTGGTTTCTTATTCCATAGAAGCTGATAGCTCAACCAAAGGAAACTCAAACTATTGAGAGAAAATAAAATTTCAGTCTGATTCTCTCACACATGAGCTCAGAGAGAAGACTTTTTAAAACTGCAGGGACAAGTCTTTTGAAAATAAGTGGTTGGTGGAAGAATTTGCTTCTTGCCTCTTGCAGAACTCTATGGTTCTTGGGCTCTGAGAATCTGGAAACAATTTTATTAATAAAAACAGGGATGAGAAAGCAAGGAAAGGCGTTCTGTCTCTTACAAGTCTGTTCCTCCTACTTCATCGTGAACCTTCATTAATGACATTGCTAACTTCTCATCACACAAGCTCAAGATCTCAGAATTGTACTAAAGTTTCTCTGCATCCTCTCTCCATTCAGAGCCAGGAGGCCTACTAGATGTCATCTCTGTTACTTCTTTTCTCCCTTTTTCATTTCAACTGCAGTGACCCAAGTTCAAGCCCTCATTAGCCCTTTGTAGTAGTCATCTGTTCATCATTAAAAGTCTCCATTTCCCTCCTCTTATAAAAGTTATACACCACGTTCCCTCTGGAAAACCAACTGCTACCCAACCCTTAGCTCAAGGGTGAAGTGTGTATCCTAGTCTAAGTCTATTGAGCATTCCATTCCCAGATCATCATAGTTGCCTGAGCAATAGGCATGTGACTCCATTAGAGGCAATGAAAAGCCTGGAGGTTTCCCCTGAGACTTCTAAGAGAGGATACAGGACCTGTATCCATATGAGGCCAGCTGATTGTGCTGACAATTGAGCAAACAATACCAAGAAATAGAGATAAAAGGGATGTCTTGATATCATCTGAATCCTGGGACAAGCTATGTCTGAAGCCATATTTGCTTATGGATTGTTCAGCTATGTGAGCCTTCAAATTACTTCAGCTAGTTTGAGTTTTTCATTGCAAAGTAAAATACATACTTGATGAACCTTTGATACAACAGCTTGCAAATTTATGTGCTATTTCCTTAACATGTGCATCACATTTCTTATCTATGTGGTTGTCAGAATGCCGTGGTCAAGACACTCACTTACTGGAAACTCTTTTTATTCCCACGGCTGAAGCCATCCACTTGCTTGCTCTCCTCAATCTGTCTTTCCCATCTTCTCCCCTAGCAGTTGTTCCACACAATCTCTACTTCAGCACCACTGTGCTTCTCCCTCAGGTCTTCTTTTCCCTCCCTTCCTTTCATTCATTGCATGAATGTTGAGTGAATGCTTTCTGAGTGCCAGGTACTGGATGCTGGGATTTCAGTTACAAACCAAACAGACAAGAATTCTTGTCTTCATGAAGATGATAACAAATGTGGAAAGACGGGCATTAAACAAACATACAAGAAAAACACAGAGAAACACAAGGCAAAGAAGGGCAATGAGAAATGCCTGGGAAGATGCAGTTTTAAATAGGATTGTCAGTCCCAGAGAAGCTGACATTTTAGCAGAAAACTGAAATTGATGAAGGAGTTGGAGAAAATCATTCTAGGTAGAAGGAAGGAAAAGAAAGCCAATGATAAAGGTCTTGAGTCAAGAGTGATGAGAAGGCCTGTGAGGCTGGAAGAGAGTAGGAAAGGAGGCAGGTGGTAGGAAGGAGTCATGGGGCCAGGACCAGATGTCATGAAGTCTTATGGATCGTGATAAGGACTTCTGCTCTTACTTGCAGTGGGTGGGGATCCACTGGAGATTTTGAACAGATGACTAACATGAAGCAGCATCACTCTGGCTGCTGAGTTGAGAGTAGAATGCATGGAGCCAGAGATAAAGCAAGGAGAGCAGAGAGGTGCTGCTGATCTATCCAGATAAGATGATGGGTCCTGAACCAGGACGGTGAGGTGATGAGAAATATTTCCACCGTGGACATAGTGAGGATAGAGGTGATAGCATTAATTTATTGGATGGAGAGAGAGAGAGAAGGAGAGGGAGAAGAAAAGGTGACCTCAATGCTTGGGGCCTAGGCAACTAGAAAGATGGAGTTGCTGTTGACTGGTTTGGAGAAGCTGCAGGAGGAGAAGGTTGGGGGTCAAGTTTTGGAGTGTGGTTTTGATATGATAATGTTTAGAGGTCTGCGAGACATCCAAATGAAGGAGATATCTTGTAGATAGTTGGCAATAAGGATTCAGAGTTCATAGGAGAAGTCTAGGTTGAACATAGACATTTAAGAGACACATATAGATGGTATTTAAAACCTTGTGACCAGCTGCAGTGGCCTGGGAATGAAAATGGGGAGAAGGGAAATGACAGGATATTTAGGTCAAGGGTGAGATTATTCTCTTACTGTATAAATTAAACAGGAAGACATCATTTTTACTGTTTTTTTTTCAAAGATCATCATCCAACAGCCATGTGCTATTATAACAGTTTTTTAAAACGTAACACAGGGTGAAAATGAGAAGAAAGAGAACTCATATTTTTTTAATGAACAGCAAAGCAAAAAATAATATAGGACAAAAATATATGTCCCAATCTCTTTTTTAGAAGACACTTCCATAAACAA
>NW_016823630.1:131982-155558 GCF_001698545.2 Rhinopithecus bieti
TTTAATTTAAAATTTGCTAGGCTTAGACATGTAATAAAAAATTTCACTCCAAGCACTAATCCATTCCCATTTGGATTTAATTAAAGAATAAACAATTAGAGTGCAAGCCCTTCAGAGTGGTGCAACCATGACAATATTAATTCTTTGAGAGTATGTAGTATGTCTAAGATAAATTATCAAGTTGGATGCATTATTAGAATAGGTTTCAGAAGTATCATTACTTAAAAAATAACTTTCCATAAATTTTTGTTAAGCTAGTCTGCAATTCAGAGGTTTTCCTCATTCAACTAGGCGACCAATCATAATTATTGAGGTCTATTTTATGTAGCATACGTGACTCTTACATGGTAACAAATGCAAATAGGAAGGGTCACAGTTATAAATCTATCCATAGTTTCCTTTTAAAAGGCCCATGGTACCATTTTGGCTTGGAGACACTATTTACAAATACATAAAAAAGATATAGTTTAAAAATTTAGATCCATGTATTACAGGAAGGCAAATAATATTTTCCTATGTATTATGCAAAACTACAGTGTATATAATTCATTAGTTAATTTATGTATAATCCATTTTGTTACATAATGATTTAAGGCAGCTTCAAAATTTATGTGATTAAACCACATTTTAAAACATGAAGGAATGATTCAGAAAATTGGGGTCAGTGGGAAAATGAGGTAAGAAATTTGAAATGATGCCTGCAACTGATTTTTTAATGTTCATACAACAGCACCCAGTACTGTTTTCCTATAATTCCTCTAATCTTTGGCTATAACTGCACATTTCATTTCCTAACATTTAATAAAAATGTCAAACTACTGGCTCAGTTAAATTGGATGAACATTTGTTTCTCTATTAATTTAGGCACTTAATGGAGAAACAAAAGTCAAGTGAATAAACTAATAGGAAACAGCAGCTTGAAATAAGTAAGAAAGAAATATCTAGGTAGACCACTGACTTAAGCATAACTTTTCAGGAATTAGGATGCTGTAAAAAAATCTGACTGAAGCAACAGCCCCTGAAATCCAGTTTTGGCTCTGCTGTTTATAATTATTACTTAGACACATCAATCACCTTCTTTAGGATTCTGTTCCCACATCTGAAAACACATGCATATTCATTTTCCTTAATAGGGGTGCTATGGGAATGAAAAGCGCCAAAAAAATTGAAAATAGATTACCAATTGCAAAGAGATATAGTAATAAAATGTTTTATTAGAAATAGATGAAATAAGTTAAACACTTGAAAAAATAAAAGCAGATAACATGGAGATGGACAATATTTGTTCTGCAATTATTATTAGTTTTTATTAACAGTCATCCATTTGCTCTCAGAGAAGAAGCACTCTCTTATCTTTTACTTAACACTTCTTTTGGGTAACTCAGTTATAGGATTTTCTCTTGCTATGTCTCTGCTTCCAATCGCCCTCTGAATTTCTAGAGTTACAGCCTATGACCTCTTGGCCCTTCAACTGCAATGGTCTTGAAGCCAGACTCTGTGTAGCCTCCCTCTTCCAGTTCCTTTTGCTAGACCTTGAATCTTCCCACCATTCACATCAGTAGAAGGTAAGTTTCCTGAAGGCAGAGATTATCTGATTTGTTTACCCAGAACTGAAACAAGCTCAGAAATTTGTAGTTTTCTGTCAGCTAGCCTCCCTCAAAGCTAGGGCAAGATCGTGTATGCACATGCTGGTACCTGAAGGGGGCATATAGGAGCTTCTGGAAAACGTTATCTTCCCTATTGAAAATAGGTGCATGATAAGAAACATCATCTCTTCATTAATTAATGCAATGATGGCTGGAAGAGATGCTGTTATCAACTGTAGCCATTTTGCAGCTGAAGATGGCAGAGCAGAGAGAGCAAAGTGCTACCGAGCTGCTGAAACTGTGCCCCCCTATATTTACTGTGTCACATAATAAATGCTGATGTCAAAAGTCATTTGCAGTTGACTATTGTTCTCCTTGCCAGTCAAATGTTTCCTAAATGATGTCTCATTTTCTTCCTCTAACTTTGCCTTCCTACTCTTTCCTCTCTGGAAGCTCTTACCTGCACTTCTATGACCCTCACCCACTCATTCACTTACACACTGTCACTTGCTCAATTTTATGCTCTTTCAGAATACAAGCTAGGGTGGTGATTTCTACACAATGGATGTGCAGTGAATGTTGCTGAAATGGCTAAAATAATAATAATAATCTAAAATCACTCAGGATTATGGTCTGCATGTGTTATGTTACCCTTGTCTAGATGTTTCTCTCTACTTATCAGTGGTACCAATACCATGCTGCAGCACAGTCTTCTTGCTATTCATTTCTAGAGTGGAAAAATAAATTTTCTTTCTTCTTTCCCAACTGATCATCATCAGAATTTTTCTAACGTTCTTGAAGCTTATTTTTCTGTTCCGAGATACAAAAGACTTCCCAAACTTTTGAAAAAAGATAGCTCGAAGTAATTGAAACAACGATTTTCATTTTCGTGCTTCTGGATTTTTGTATATAGCAGAAACATGGGACCACATGGGTGGCGCGGGCCGCGCGCGCGCGGAGGAAGACGCCCAGTAGAGGAGAAGGGTAGTGAAAGATCCGATATTAATTTTTTTAAAAAAATCAGCAATTTCTGGCGCATGTTAAAAAGAAGAAACAAGAAACCGCGAGCCCAAAGTGATTCGTTCTTTACGAATTCATTGTCTCACATCAAAATCTCTACTAGGGCCTTAGTGCAGACCAGGTAACAATTCCGTAGATATTTTGCTAAGGGGTACCTATTTTTGTAATGGTCGTGTTGTATCTGGAGACTCAAGCTCCTTAGCATTTTAAATGAGTTCCGTTCAAAGCGATAATGCTGTTCCAAAAAAATCAAGAAGGAACTTTGGCCTCTCTGAGCTTCAGAGAAAAAAAATGTAAACACTGCAGCATATGAAAAGAACAAAACTGGTCAACAATTAAAATAGTCTACCCGATCAAATTAAAAATGAAACCTTGAATTATTGCCTAGGGTATGATTGCTATGAGGTAGTTTATTCCATAAACCACTGAGAGGGAAAAATGGTATGAGTTTTCTCCATTTACTAAGTCACCACAATAAACCATTAAGGGCTTTTCGAAGAGCTATTCCCAGGACCCAGCCCTACTGCACTTGTCACTGGGTGGTCCACACCAATCCACCACTTTGCACTTGACCAAGAAAGATGCTTTAGTATTTAAAACCCAGCAAAACTAAGTATCACTGTAAATCATGATGGCATTTTGTAGTTAACAAACACACTAAAAGAAATCACTTTGGCTGTTTATGGGAGCAAAAGCTCAAACAAGGACAGGCCCAGCTTAGAACCTTTGGCGTGGCTCTGTTGTGACAGGTGGTTTAATAATTTAAGGGGATCTGGGTGCACAGGAGGGTCAAGATGCATTACATTGGCAAATATTTCTCAAGTGCTTGATACATGCCAGGCAGCATGTTTTGGCAATTTAGGTACATTAGTGAACAAATACAGTGGAAGAGTCCAGGGCTCCTGGAATGATGTTGGAGGATAATTTAAGCAAAGATGAAAGAAATCAGCAGTCTTTGCTCCATGGCAACAGGTTAAAGGAAGTGGAAAAGGTTCAGGAATAATTTACTTCTGCTTCCTTCCACCTTTGTGGAACACCAACAGTACACATGTTCTGTCTTTGCAGACAGGGCCAAAGTGAGCAGGCTATAGCAGGAACACTTGCTGGCTCTTGAAGCCATCTGCTGGCCTGAACATCAGGGGTGCTATTAGTCCAGCAGTATTACTGCTGTTAAAGGTCTTCATTCCTCATTTTCAGATTGGCTGAAATATATTTTCTTATTCTTTCCCCACAAATGGATTCCATATCTGAGATGCCACATCAAAGTGCCTCTTCTTTTGTGTGAGGAGGCATCATGCTGTAGAAATAATTAATTTAGTCACTGCGTCACTTGGGCAAACGAACTTGGCTTACTCCTCTTGAAATGGTAGTGAGATTTAAACAAGCCAATGATGTATGTAATGAGTAGACCATCCCTGGCACATAGACAGTGGTATTTGTGATACATAGAAAAGGAAATGGAAATCATATATAATTATGTGGATATACTGGGAGGGGTGGTTTCTTGCTTGATGACCTGGATGAATGCTTGACTCTTTGACTTGGCGTGCAAAGAGGCTTTAAGAAAATGCGATTTGCATCGGGGAATGAAGAGAACAAAAAGCAAAGTTTGGCTTCTGACTTGGAATCCTCATCACAGCCTCTGACCCTTGCTCCCAGTAGTGCTCATTTGAAATTTCCCACGTGCACTAAGCTGGTCCCCAGTTCAGGCTGACAACTCAGTGGGGTGGGAACACACTGGCTTTCCCACGTCTCCACTGCACTCCGGACTTTTCATCAGCTTACAAGGGTGGTGTCTTCTCTTTCTTGCCCCTCTCCTAAGAAGGAGCCCTAGTAAGAATCGTTTAATATCAGCCCTTAGAAGAAGCTGACAGTTTTCTCCATTTGCTCTGAAGTTCTTACTAATCCCAAGAGCAATGATGAGTTTTCTCTGAAATTCCCAATATTAGTTACAGAAGCAACAACTCTCAGAACAATTCATGTATCAATGATTTAGTCAGTGAGAACTTTCTGGTTAGGATAATACCAATGACTTTGTCCAGATATTCATGATTCTTATCCTTGATTTCCAGTGCTCCCACAGAGTATCATTTTATGTTAGCCAGTTTTTCAATAGTTGTTGATATCAGAAGTGGAGGGTCATGACTTAAAGGTACGGGAATATAAGCAGTATGGACACTGGACAAAATCCAAACATGAAAAATACATTTTTTTCTAGTAATACAGAATTGCAGTATTTATTCAACAAATAATTACTGAGCACCCATCTTCTGCTATGTACTTTCTAGCTGTCATGAATGTCAGTGAACAGAACAAACAAAAATCTCTGCCTTTATCAGGTTTGTATTTTATTAGGTTTCAATAAGCATAAAAATAAGTAAATTATATAGTGGGTTAAAAGGTAACAAATGCTATGGAATAAAAAGAAGAGCAGAGTAAGGGCCTAGGAGTGTGTATGTGTGGTATCAGGTCACAGCATTATACACATTGGGCAGAGTGGGCTTGATTTCCAAGAAAACACCCAAACATGCTTTGATAGAGCAGGCACCTTATCACCTTAATGTAATAATAATAGCAGAAATCTTTTTTTAATGCCTAGTGTATGTTAATTCTGTTCTAGGTGCCTTAAAATGTCATTTCTAATTCTTATAACAATCCTGTAAATTAGGTCACGTTTCATCTTTTGGCTAGGGAAATTAACTGTGGGGGCCCAAGATTACATACCAAATAAGTGGCTGAGCAGGGATTTGAATTTTGGTAGCTCATTCCAATGCACATGGTCTTTCTACCATACCAATGTTTCCCAAGATATGGTTTCCAAAGGTGTGGTTAGGAAACTACCAGAACTCTGTGGAGATCTTCACTAGAAAGTACAGATTTCTGGGCCCCATCCCAGTGCTGCTCAATCTGATTCTCTGGAGTGCATCCTAGGAATCTGAATGTCTAAGTTTCCTTGCATCTCTGCTGCACACTCAAGTTTGAGAACCACCATTATAATCTACTGCCTTCGTATTTTGAAACCTGTGGTCATGATATCTGCTATTATGATCTATTTCCAGCTCAAGGATTTCCAAACCAGTACCTGAAAAGCAAACAACCAATGCAAAAGACTGTCCTAGCCAGACTCTTAAATTGTGTGTCAACCTCTGCATCTAGGTGCCTCTTCTGTATTACAGGACGAAGCCAAGTTCTTTTCTGCCTTTTTCCATTAACTCAGAGAGTGGCCACTTGGAAGAGGCAGTCTCAGCATCAGGAAATGAAGGACGTTAGAACACTCAGAACAAATTTTGGGTCCCTGCCAGGCCTCTGTGAGCTTCTATAGCCCTTCCACCAGTTACTTTATGGAATCACTGCCTCCAGGTCTGTTCTGACTTCCAGGACAAGCTCACAGCTACCTTTCCTAACAAGTCTCCCTTTCTAATGCTAATAGAAGTGACACCTCCCTTTCCGAGCTCCTAAACCCAAGGACTGTGAAACTGCACAATAACTAACTACTTTTAACCATCAGCCCTGACTAGCTTCATCCTTCTTTGTTTGGAATTATAATAATTCTGAAAACTTCTTTAAAAAGCCAAACAAAACAAAGCAAAACAGCTATATACACGATTACATTTGTGTCCACCCATGCAGATCAGCTTTGCTGACCAACCACCAGCCTTGGTGTAGCCAACTAGTTTCTGAACTGCCAAATATGCCAAGAGAATCTAAAATGTGATGAGATTAATTTTCTTCTGTGCTTTAAAAAAGGAAGGAAGGGAAGTCAGTGCTAGGGCATAGAACCATGCAGATTTTAGAACCAGAAGGGCTCTTAGCTATTATTCATTCAAATCTAGTATTTGATAACTAAAGAAATAGAAACAGAAGAAGATGAGGTCATGTAGCCAATATATAACAGGGACAGGACGACAGTAAATTTTTTGGTTCCAGAGTCAGTTTCTTTTCATAGACCAAGGCTTGAGATATTTGTGTCCCTTTTCCTCCCACTCCACTGTTATTTTCCTGAATATATGATTACTGTAATCCTTCTAAAGAGATCAAGAATGATTATATTAATGGTTAACTTACTCCAAGAAAGGTATCCTTAATTTCTCCATGCCCAAATCTTTTCATACATATAAGGAGTAAGGCTCGGTAATATGGAAATCATATGTCACAGAACAACCATTGAGTCATTCATTAATTCAACCAATATTTATTGTGTTCCTACCATGTCCCAGGCACAGGGGTAATGCAGTAAAGAAAGTACTACAGATAGAAATGGACCCAAAAAATCATCCTGTCATGTAGTTTACATTCCTAGGGAGCAGGGAACATAAAACGAGAAATTCGTAAAATCCAGTGTTAACAGTGGCGAATGCTAAGGGGAAAAAGCAGGGAAAGGAAATAGGGAGTGATGATGTGTGTGTGTGTATGTGTGCGATGAGGGGTGGAGGTGCATTTTAGACAAGGTGGCCAGGAAAGGCCCTACGAGAAGTAAAGATTGTAACTGGAGACCAAAAATATGAGAGAATGTCGACATCAATCCCTACAGAGAATGGTAAACAAAGATCAGATTTGGGAAAAGCTGGAAAAGGTAGAATCCTGATGTTTTTATACTGTTGTTAGTAATTCAGGTGGCAGGAAATGGAAAGAAAAGGGATGGCACAATTAAAATGGCAGCAGCTGTATTTTCAAAGAAGCCAGGAAAAGTTTTGTTGGTATCTGAGTTGAAAAGAAATGCTCGATGATATGTGGTTTCATATAAAGGAGAATTTTGCTTAGATAATAGAATTAAGTTTGATGAGAAGTATTTTGTTAAAAAAAATCCAGAGAACATGAAGCAATGCCAAGAGTACTTGGCAAGATGATATGTGACTTAAACTTGATGAAAATGTTGAAAAGTTCCGATATTTGATTCATCCAAATATGTAGTTAGTTATGAGGATTTAGGCTGAAGTGTAAATTTTATATAGAGTCAATTATTAATTCAACATTTTTTGAGAGCTTAGCATGTGCAACCCAGGGGCAATGCTTCAAAGACACAAACAGGAGCGAGATGTCCTTCTACCTTAGTGAACTTTTCATTTGCTCTTCCTCCTGGGCATCCAACCAGGATACATTTCCAAGCCTCCCTCGAAGTTAAGTGTGGCTTGTGCATAAGTTCTGGCCAATGAAATTTGAGTGGACAAGATGGATGACCTTTCTGGGGTTGCCTGTAAAACCCTATAAAATGTCAAAGCCTCGAAATACAAGGAGCTGGGATTCCTAAATCACCACCTGGAAGGTTGTCCACCTAACACCTGCTTAAACTTTATGTCAGAGTGATATTTATTTCTGTGTTAAAGTACTGAGATTTGAGGCAGCACGTGTTACCCAACTAATATAATTATTAATTAACACTTGCATAAACTGCTACAGTTTTCACAATACTTTCACATATCAAATGATTCTGGTCACCACCCTGAGAATTACATCATCTTTTTGTTTTTCCCATTTCTAAAGCTAGAGTTGATGTTTAATGAGTATTGAATTACTTCATTACAATCATGTAGGTAAGACACAGAGGGCAAATATTCTAAACTACTGGGTCTCAAATTTACAAAAAATAATTGGTATAAGACAAGTATGGACACAGATCTAATGCAAAGCACTTGATAAGTATAGACAAATTACTAAAGAAATTTAAAAGAGGTAACTAGAATTCTTGGTTGAAGGAGCCACAAAAGGCTCTAGTGGAAAAGGCAGACTTTATAGTGTTTGCAAATTGACAAGAGAAATGGGAGAAAAAACATGAAGAAGGTTCCTGTAAATTTTAACATGCAATATTAGTGGTGAACAGAAATAGAAGAGAGTTGGCATTTGTTTTAATGTTTCAAGGGAAGTTGTAGCAAGCAATGCAGTTTGATGAAGGAAAACAGGAACTGGTAATTCAATACAAATCAAAAAAATATTTATTGAGTGCCTGCCAGATGGAGGGCTTTCCAAAAGTGTACAGAGGATATGGAGAGGAGATAACAAGGGTACAGTCCTTGTTTTAAATGCATTTATACTCTACTAGGGGAAATGGTCATAAACAACTATACACAATGTTGGGTAAGATAAACATCAGTAAGGACAGTAATGGAGTTCAGGAGACAGAGAAGTGGCAGGGGAATGACAAAGGAAGGACAGGTGAAGCTTCATGTAGGAGGTAAAATGTCAAGATTGACCTTGGAGGAGGTGAAACCACTGAGGATGCTCATGAATATATGAATTCATGAGGGACACAGAATTCCATAAAGAAGGGTTTTATTAACATCTTGAGCAAGGACACTGCTTTATAATTAAATGACTCCAAAATGTGACCATGGTTTAGAGGACAACAAAATGAAAATTATAATTTGGTATGTTTGTTTAAACATGGAATCACAAACTCGAAATGATATCATAGTTGTGCAAATTTCTACTCCTGCTGAAACTGCCTGACTTCCAACGAATTCAGTGAGCAGCACTGCACCCCAGAGGGTGGTCTATTAGAATTTCATCCTGCCTCCAGAGGCAACCAATAGGCAGTTTGCTACGATGTCCTGCCACAGAAGGGCCACCTACCATGAACAGGGCTTCATAATTTTCAATCATCTTTTGCACCACAGCAATGATGGCCGTGCTCTCCTCAGCCCGGGCTGAACTCTGGACCGAGAATTCTTTGTCTGATGACTTCTGCTTGTGCAGCAGGTTGGGTCCAAATATGGTGGCTAAGTTTAGAGATGTCATTTTATTCCCAGTGACCTATGAGAGAACAGAACACAAGGACTGTTGTTATGTTTGTCCTTCAAAATACTGGGTGATTCAATAATCCATGAAACCTTTTGCTCTCCTTTTTTTTTTTTTTATCCTTCAAGGATACCATCATCTCTATTAGAATCCATGGAGGGCACCATCAATTTCCTTTTGCTTTCATATCTTGGATTGAAGCTCATAGTTCAATGATCATCTCAATAGCATATTGAGTAAAAATTTGCAACTCTAAGTCGTTTATTGTAAAATGGGTACTATATAAAATTTCTATCCTGTTTGCACTTAAGAAATATTGACACCCATCCATCCATCTATCCATTTTTCCATCCATCCCTTCATTCATCAATCCATAATCTCACCACTGATCCATCCACTCAGCACCTATCAGAGGCTGGGCATTTTTCATATATTTTAATTATTTTAAACTTTTCCAACCATGATTACAACACAGTCCTTATTTTAAAGGGCTCTCATTCTAGGGAGGAAATAAACCTATCATTTACAGGTAATGAGTACAAAGTATAAAGCTCTCAAATCCGAAGGCCCCAGGGTCACTACCACAGAGGCAGAAGCATTTGCACAAACTCTCAAAAGAAGAATAGAGTTTGCCAGGCTGAAAAGCAAAGGATCTTGGGTAGGGGGTAATTTTACAATGGAGAAAGCACCACACATGCAAAGACAGAAACATCTAAAATATGTCATGGAGCCCCAGGAAGCTCAGTGTGGTAGGGAGTTCTGCAGGAAAGACAGGCAAGGGCCAAGTGAGATGATCTTCATGTGTCAGACCAAGGAATTCAAATTGTGATCTAAGGGCAAGAGGATTCTGAACAGAGTAGAACGGAAATGGAATCTGCATTTCAGGAAGAGCAATCTATGGAACAGGGGATGGGGAATGCAAGAAAGTAGGACTACCTGGGACATACCACAACAGTCTAGGCCACAGCAGCTAGTATCTGAACTAGGAAGGAAGAAGTAGGGATGAAGAGCAGCTTCCAGAGTTATGGAGGGGGTGAAGGGTGAGGAGGATAATGCAGAGGGTAAGGATCTTGTGTTTAAACAAATGAAAAAATGGAAGGACAGTTAAGTGAGGAACATGAAGGGCTGACAAGGGGTTCCTGGAGACTCCAGCACCCTTAAGAAGCAGCTGATGAAGGAGGCCAAGAATGGTTGA
Organism: Rhinopithecus bieti; assembly: GCF_001698545.2. Classification (NCBI taxonomy): domain Eukaryota; kingdom Metazoa; phylum Chordata; class Mammalia; order Primates; family Cercopithecidae; genus Rhinopithecus; species Rhinopithecus bieti. Next base: position 142,516 of record NW_016823630.1, read on the forward strand.
GAAGTTAGAAAAAAAGAAACCTCTGTCCAAGAAGAAATGACAGGGGTGTTTCAAGTGAGTTATCAACTGTGGCAGAGGGTCATCGAGATGTGACCCTTCCCTCCAGAATGGACTCTCTGATGGTTCTGATGTCCCAGCTAAGAGTCATGTCAGTGGTGTGGCAGGAATGAGCCACAGTTGCAGAAGTGGAAACAGTGAATGTAGACACTTTCTTCAAAAGATATCACAGAGAAGGAGGAAGAAGAAATATAGGAGGAGCTAAAGGGGAGTACAGGGTGAAGGAAGGGAACTATTTTTTAGCTTGAAGTATAAAAAATTACTCATATTCAATATATTAATAATTAGAAAGTACAGGTAAGCAAAAGGAAAAAAAAATGCCCATAATTTCACCACTGCCAAGAATCAGCTATTCCAATGCCTTCCTGTGCACATATATACATGTATACCTGATATTTTTCTTCTTTAAAATGGGATCACATCCATATAAATTTATTTTGTAATTTGTTTATGTCTCTTACAGTATGTTACATATCTTTCTACAACAAAAAAATCCTGTCTTCAGTCTTCATTGGCCCCCTAGATTCCACTGCATGAATAAACCATGATGTGTTTTAACCACAATCAACGTGATAGGCATTGATGTCGTCTTGAATTTTGTTATTATAAGCAATGGTACAAAAAATACCCTTGAAAAGACATTTTGTGAGCATGGGTGAGCACTTTTTAGGAGTAAATTCCTACAAGGTGACTTGTTGTAATAAGGAATATGAACATTTTTAAAGGTTTGGGAATTTTTTCTACTTGTCTGTTTTTTCAGATGAATGGGAGAGTCTGAGTAAGTTTCTCTAGGCTAGGGTTTCTCTACCTTGGCACTAGTGACATGTAAGGCCAGATCATTCTTTGCTGTGGGGGATGTCCTGTGCATCACAGGATGTGGAACAGCACCCCTGGCCTCAGCCCACTAGATGCCAGGAGCCACCCCTACCCTCAACCTACAGTTGTGACAACCAGAATTATCTCTAGACATGGTCACATGTCCCTTGTGGGGTAAAATTGCTCCTGTTTGAGAACCACTGGTCTGCATAAATTTTTATTTATCTTGCCAATATCAGTTGAGAGTCAGGATAAGTATGGGAACTATGTCTGCTTGGTGGGGATCTTTTGCCTGGGAAGATCTACACAGCCTTTGAGAAGCACCTGGGTGCCCAGCATAGAATTCAGGAGTCCTGATGAACAGCTGAAACAAAGCCCTCTGAGCCCCACTCTCATCCTGTGGAGTCACGAGTTGGTGGCTGCCCTGCCCTACAATCCCAGCATGGTACACGAGTTGTATTATTTTTAGAAGGCAAGGCTGTTTTCAGGTGAATGATTGGCCACCAAGGCATATTATTTCATGTGATAAACACAATTTGAAAGAAAGTACCCTTTATGTAGGATCGTTCAATCATTTTTCTTTGTTTTATTTCATTGATAAGTTTTGTATTTCATTGACAAGTTTTCATTTTATTTTTCATTTCTTTTCCTGAAAATTCATGGTTAAGGTGAAAATCAAATACGTGTCATTTTCAGATTCCTCCCTTTAGAACTCAGAGGTATTTGGAGTGTTTCCCCTTACCCCTTTAAAGTCATATTAGGGTTTTCTCATTTTTTAAAAAAACATTAACAAATGGAAGATTTTGTTTTCTTTTAAAATAATGTTTCATACAAGAACAATCTAGAGCTCTGTTTCCGCTCTTTCCTTCTCCTGTTGCTATTCTGGGAATGGAATACAACCCATCTGTAAAACTGCACACAGATTCCAGCTGCAGACCAAGCTGCTTGGGGTTTGTTAACACTTTTGGGGTTTATTGTGTTTTATTGTTTTGTAACATGGAAAGGAGACTTGCTCCCAGGCAACATCCACCTTTTCTCCATGTGTTTCAGCATATATTTATATATATACTATATGGCTGTATCTAGGTTATGCAATGTACCCTCGAGCCAGGCCATTACTTCATTTTTTAATTAGCTAGCAATTCAAGAAAACGTTTATCTTCGCTAAAGAACATCCTAGGTCATTTCTAAACTTCATATGAATAGCTCATATCTGTTAAAAGTCTAGTATGTACAGGTACCAGGCTAGGGGCTTTCCACTGGCCATTTCAATTCTTTCTCACTATAAGCTTAAGAAGCAGCTGCTGCTGTTGTCCCTATTTTATAACCAAGGGAAGTGATGCCCAAAGCTCAGAGCCAGGAGATGGTATAGCAAGAAGCGAAGCTGGTGGCCCCACTCTAGGCAGCCCTGCCCTCTTCATCCCATTGCTACATTTCTTCCCATTTCCTGTTCCTTGGCAGACCCAGCCATGGCATGGGAAAATGGGAAAACGAGCTTTAAAACAGGGCTGGATGATGGTGAGGGGAGACACAGGTCTTGCTAAGTTTCAAAGCCAACCTACCATTTCCTAGAGGCATGTACCTCCTCAAAGATCAGTAATCAAGGCCCTACAATGGTGTTTGTAACTTCTTTTTTGCCTCATAGACCCTTTGAGAACTCAATGCCAGCTATGGACTCTCACCAAACAACTGCATATTCACACCACATTTTCCATGCAGTGCCAGGGGTTCTTGAACTCTGAAAACCACTGCTCAGAAGGTTTCAATTTTGTTCCTGCTATATTCTTTCTTGAAGAAATGCAATGTTTCTTACACTTGGGAATTTCTCTTTTCCCTAAGGAGCAAAGCAAATAGCANCCTTTATGTAGGATCGTTCAATCATTTTTCTTTGTTTTATTTCATTGATAAGTTTTGTATTTCATTGACAAGTTTTCATTTTATTTTTCATTTCTTTTCCTGAAAATTCATGGTTAAGGTGAAAATCAAATACGTGTCATTTTCAGATTCCTCCCTTTAGAACTCAGAGGTATTTGGAGTGTTTCCCCTTACCCCTTTAAAGTCATATTAGGGTTTTCTCATTTTTTAAAAAAACATTAACAAATGGAAGATTTTGTTTTCTTTTAAAATAATGTTTCATACAAGAACAATCTAGAGCTCTGTTTCCGCTCTTTCCTTCTCCTGTTGCTATTCTGGGAATGGAATACAACCCATCTGTAAAACTGCACACAGATTCCAGCTGCAGACCAAGCTGCTTGGGGTTTGTTAACACTTTTGGGGTTTATTGTGTTTTATTGTTTTGTAACATGGAAAGGAGACTTGCTCCCAGGCAACATCCACCTTTTCTCCATGTGTTTCAGCATATATTTATATATATACTATATGGCTGTATCTAGGTTATGCAATGTACCCTCGAGCCAGGCCATTACTTCATTTTTTAATTAGCTAGCAATTCAAGAAAACGTTTATCTTCGCTAAAGAACATCCTAGGTCATTTCTAAACTTCATATGAATAGCTCATATCTGTTAAAAGTCTAGTATGTACAGGTACCAGGCTAGGGGCTTTCCACTGGCCATTTCAATTCTTTCTCACTATAAGCTTAAGAAGCAGCTGCTGCTGTTGTCCCTATTTTATAACCAAGGGAAGTGATGCCCAAAGCTCAGAGCCAGGAGATGGTATAGCAAGAAGCGAAGCTGGTGGCCCCACTCTAGGCAGCCCTGCCCTCTTCATCCCATTGCTACATTTCTTCCCATTTCCTGTTCCTTGGCAGACCCAGCCATGGCATGGGAAAATGGGAAAACGAGCTTTAAAACAGGGCTGGATGATGGTGAGGGGAGACACAGGTCTTGCTAAGTTTCAAAGCCAACCTACCATTTCCTAGAGGCATGTACCTCCTCAAAGATCAGTAATCAAGGCCCTACAATGGTGTTTGTAACTTCTTTTTTGCCTCATAGACCCTTTGAGAACTCAATGCCAGCTATGGACTCTCACCAAACAACTGCATATTCACACCACATTTTCCATGCAGTGCCAGGGGGTTCTTGAACTCTGAAAAACCACTGCTCAGAAGGTTTCAATTTTGTTCCTGCTATATTCTTTCTTGAAGAAATGCAATGTTTCTTACACTTGGGAATTTCTCTTTTCCCTAAGGAGCAAAGCAAATAGCAAACTAAACAAAATAGAAGAAAACAAAACAAACACAAGATAGCAAAACACCACAATTCAATAAAATACTGCTATTTTTTCCCAAAAAAGCACTGATTGACTGGTCAACAATTTTTCTCATGCCCTTCTTTTAGACATCTTTAAGACCTCACCAGTGAATGATGCATTGAATTTTAAGCACATATCAAAGAGGAAATATTATGTTCATTTTGTAGATGAGGAAGCTAAGACCATCCCCCATCCCAACTCTGTTTTCCTTCCTCTTCCTCCCTTTCATAAAGACAAGTTATGCAGAAAGGTTCTGGCAGAACCTGTGTGAGATTTCAAGCTTCTTGACAATCTGATTCAGGTTTCATCTATGTTGCAATCCCCCCAAACAACACCCTAACAAATAGATGATATACACTAAAAAATAGGTAAGAGAAGAAGTTGAAAAATGTTGGTTTTTGACCATATTTTACAGTTTGATATTTAGCTTTACTCCAGTCTGCCCATTCAATATTCTCTACCTGCTCACGCCAAATTGACTAAAAAATAATAACTTTTCTCTTGATCCTCTCCCTCTACCCATGACTTCTAACAGAAGGGGTTTGGCTAACTCCCATCCCAATGCTGTGTTTATGTGGTCCATGTACTCAATCCCTACGCACCCTTTGATATGCATCTTAAATTCAACCTCCTCCTTGAAGCCATTCCTAACTTTTCTGGCCCATGCTCATCACTTCTCTGAATGTCTGCAATGACTCTGCAGTGCATTCCCTAATTCTATATTTACCTTGTGTCCTCACCTCCTCCACCTCTTAGATGCCATTGTATCCTGAGGCCAGTCATTAGAAAATCTCTGAGCAATAGTCACTGGTTTAAAGGAACCTAGGGTAGATGCTCAGGACATGCATGGTTCAAATCCCAATGCCATTCTTTTATATTTATTTATTTATTTTTGAGATGGAGTCTCGCTCTGTTGCTCAGGCTAGAATGCAGTGGCGTGATCTCGGCTCACTGCAAGTTCCGCCTCCCGGGTTCATGCCATTCTCCTGCCTCAGCCTCCTGAGTAGCTGGGCCTAGAGGTGCCCACCACCACGCCCAGCTAATTTTTTTTTTTTTTTTTTTGTATTTTTTTTAGTAGAGACGGGGTTTCACTGTGTTAGCCAGGATGGTCTCGATCTCCTGACCTCGTGATCCACCCACCTTGGCCTCCCAGAGTGCTGGGATTACAGGTGTGAGCCACCGCACCTGGCCCCCCCCATCAAGGCCGTTCTTACATGGAAACGTTTATAATAGGAATTACTGTTGTCCATATTACTATTGATACAAAAGCCTCCTAACTCACTCTCCCCTTGTCTCTAGCCAATCTACAACGTGGATTATATCACCCATTAGTTGAATCCTTCCAAGGATTCACAGCTTAAAAGAATCAACCGGCTGCCCTGCACAGAGGCATTCAGCACTTATGAACATGGCCCAATTTCCCACTGTCTCCCTCAGTACTTCACTGCTCCGTAGCCTTTACTATAGTTCACAATGGCTGTGAGAGCTGCCTGCTCTCCTGTCACTGCTAACGATTTCACGGAAGCAATGCTTTCCTTATGTTTCTCCTGCTGCTTTAATCTTTGGCTATTAGTCTTTCATTTTGATGCAATGTTTAGGTCAAGAGTGTCTAGAAACCCTTATAAACCCTGGCTTCCTTCTACAACTTCACCGTCACCAGGATAATTTCATATTCCTTACAGTAAACTAGGTCTCTCAACCACTCTTCAAGTCTGGTTGAAGAATTTTCATTCCTCAAGTTCAGATGAGGAGACCCAGGTATAGAAAGGTTAATAGATTTTCCAACAACACATGGTCAGTGAATTAAAGAGCTATCAACCACTCTCAACCAGGGGTGATTTTGAACCCTTCCCCTCAGGGAACACTTGGAAATGTTTGGGGATATTTTTGGTTGTCACAACTTGGTGGGAGAGGATATGTACTACTACTGGCATCTAGTGGGTAGAGGCCAGGGATGCTGCTAAACATCCTACAATGCACAGGACAGCCCCATGACAAAGAATTCCTAGCTCCAAATATCAATTGTGCAGAGGCTGAGAAACCCTGACCTAGACCCCAGCACAGGTTTTTTTTCTTATAATTCCTATTCTGTTAGACTGGCTCAGGTTCTATACACAGCTTGGACTTTGCTAGTAAGACTTTTTTTTTTTTCTCTTAGACTGGCTCAGGTTCTATACACAGCTTGGACTTTGCTAGTAAGGGGACCAACCAGACCCATTAACCAGTATAATGACATTGCCCTTCTTCAAGATCTTTTTCTATCATCCACTGGGATATGGTCCTAATAACTCTGCAAATCTACAGTGACTATGGGGTCCACGGCACCTCCCCTAGAGTTGTGAAATGCACTAATATGCCATTCGTACAACCTTAAGTGGAAGCTCTCTGTGGGTTGCTACGTAAGTTACTTAGCCCCCCGGCCCTAAGTTTTCACTTCTGTAACATGGAGACAGTGATCTCTTTCTTGCCTGTTAAGAGGATTTGTATGTATGTGTGTGTGTGTATCCCCTAGCACAAAGCCAGCTCATGGAAGGAGAGACATAAATTGTAGCTAATATTCCAGCATACTGTTTCATTTACACCTATCCAAGAATATTTTCTTCTTTTTGGCATAGGCAAGGGAGACTTGTTCAGCATTTGAATGGAAACAATGTCTGAAAATGATTCTAAAAGGGCAATAATGAGTTCAATTGGACATTTTGCTTTCTTCAATGCCTTCTTAATTACCTGAGACCCAATTTTCTCCTTCTCACATAGTACTTAAGAAATGTCAGAGAAGTAACTGAAGTACCTTTAAACACAGAGCTCTGCTTTCCCCAAGCAATTAGGCAGATAATGCTTACAGCTTCTGTTATAACTGTAGTTGATAAAGGCTGGCATCCAAATGAGTAATAAAACTACTTAACAATTATGAGAATTATAGTATGCCCATCAAAGAGCTGTGTATGCTGAAATAAGGTGTCAGTGCCATATTATGAAACCTGAAGCCATCTGGGGCTTCACTAATTATAACTGCTATAGAGATAAATAGCTAAGTCAGGAGAGTTCCATTCTCACACCCATAAGGGAGGGGGACAAGAAGAAATGCAGAATTGCCTTTCTGGATTAGAGTGAAAAAATTATATATAACCATGTTATTTATTTATTTAGTTATTTTTTTATTATACTTTAAGTTCTAGGGTACATGTGCACAACGTGCAGGCTTGTTACATATGTATACATGTGCCATGTTGGTGTACTGCACCCATCAACACGTCATTTACCTTAGGTATATCTCCTAATGCTATCCCTCCCCCTTCCCCCCACCCCACGACAGGCCCCGGTGTGTGATGTTCCCCTTCCTGTGTCCAAGTGTTCTTGTTATAACCACGTTCTTTGGGAAAGAAATTTGACAAACACAGAACTGAAGCCACAGTGCAGCTGAGCTTTGTTTAACAAGGATTTACAAAAAAGTTCCTGTGGTTAAGTAAGTTTGGAATGCCTCTGGCCCCTTGTTAATTTACAGTGCATGTTAGCTTATTAAAGAGTCTAAAATCTCCTGAGGCATCTGAGGTCAGGGAGAGGTATAACTGCATGGTATCAAAGAGGGAAGGGGGTGTCTCTTGTTAAGGTGAAGATTAAATAGGTTGGCTATTAGTAAGCAACTTAAAATTGAAGCCAGCATCTCATTTCTCCAAGGGTGAAACAAAAAAAAAAAATCTTGAAATATATGAGTGTAACCAAAGAGAACCAGAACCCAAGATCTTAGATTTGGTAGGGGGGCACACTGGGGCCTGAGTGGGGATCAGATCCAACAAGAACATTTCTAAAGAGTCTGTGGGACTATGTACAACGTGCTTTGAGCAGTTGATACCATGTGACATCAAGACACAATGGCAATGGTCAGCAGATGAGACCTAGTTTCCTCCACACCTGGTTTGGAAGCAGGACTGACCCTCCCTTGCATTGAGCAAGTCCCTGTTTTGGGGGAAGGGTTTAAGAAAGGAAGGGATCCCTCAAAAGGGAGATACTAGACTTCTTGCTCTTAGTACAGATGGGAGCTCCAGGGACAAACTGGAAGAATAAAGAGGTGACATCATATTTGGGCTCCAAGTTATAGTAGCAGGTAAATCAATTACAAGGATAACAATCTCCTCCCACCCCCATCATTCTACTTTTACATGGTTGCAAGCACTTCTGTAGTTCATTGTTTTTCTTCTTTACAAACGGAAGTCCAGTCTTGAATAAAGCCTCATCGTGGAAAATAACAGCCTCATTTGGAAATATACTCGAAACTTATAAGGAGACTCATGGCCCATGCACTCTTAGGAACTGTCCCTCCAGAGAAGGCCCTGCATTAGTCTCTTCCTACAGAGACAGCTAGGTTGGAGAAGGGGAGATGTCATTACCTCCAGGCAAAATGTTTGGCCATTTTGGTGGTATGCCCTTTTAAAATAGGGGAGAGGAAGAGTCACAGCGTCTATGGCAGCAAAGGCGTCTTACCTCTTGCCCATCTTTGCTGATGTTGTCATCGGCGTGCCTGGCAACGATGGAGAGGAACTGTAGGAGGCGGTGGAGGGTGTCACAATTGCAGGGAGGTAGAAGGTATATGAGGAGCTGCAAGGTGCCCAGCTGTTCCTCTGGCTCCAATACTAAGCAAGGCAAAAAGAGGTACTCAAATAAAAGGGGAGCCCATACCATTCAGGCACAGAGGAAAGGCCTCCTCTCAATTGTCTTAAGAAAGGGATTACCAAGGTAAGTCCCATTTCATGCCTTGACTCATTTGCCCATTGCTTTAGCAATTTACCAGCAAGATTCTATGAAATACATAAAGCCAAATTAGACCTGGAGAAGTGTAATATCTAGAAAAACAACTGTAATCCAGGTTAAAAAAAAAGGTAACTCAATTTCCCTTACTTTCTTCTCCCCCCTTCCCTGGCATTACTCATCACCTAGTTTAAGGATTTCAGTCTTCCATTTTTGGTAAATATTTATTAACAATGGCTGTAAATTGGTGAACATTCTGAAATTTGAGTTTATAATGGATTTAAGGCTCTTTTCTGTTGAGCAATTCACAAGAGACAGATATTTTGTTGGCAATAACCATGATACAGCAAAGACAATGTATTCTCTCTCTGTTGTGATCCTATTGGAATTGCAGCATTGGAGGAAGAAATGTATGGAGGCTGACCCAGGTTTGGCCTCTCTCTCCTCTACCTCCTCCTTTTTTTTCTTCATAGGATCTGTAGCTACAGCCCAGAAGCAGCTATGTTGAAAACCCTGGCACTGGGCTATGACATCTTGCTTCCCCTGGAATGTTGCTTTCCTCCTTTCTCACTCTGGGTTCCCATGGTTCCCTCCTTCTTCGCATTAGAAACACAAACTCATTTTTAGGCACAGACTCAATGTGAACTCTTGTTGGTACTCTAAGCACTAACTCATAGCACTTTCTACTGTTCTTGGGTCATTTGAAAGCATCTCAAATTCTTCTTGGTTATTTCCATTTGTTTTATTGCAACTTTCTTCTTGCTAATTATTCCCAGGGTAAATCTGAGAAATTCCCCCAAATAGCTCACTCTTTGGAGATTGATAAATAAGGACAAAAAATTATCAGGAAACATATGCATAAAGTTATGATGAATGAGTTGGACATCTTAGTATTCCAGGGCCACTTTCCCACATATGGCTGTATTACGCACAGAGAGTGTTGATGAAAGCTGTGTACAGCTCCCTGGTGAGAAGGGGGTCCGGCATGTCCCTCAGGAACTCTTTGAGCAAGGCTGCCACATCATGAACACTGTGCTCCTCCTCCAGAGAGACATCAATCCCACGGTCAAATTCCTCACGTAACTGGAAAAACAACGGTTCGAGTGGCAGTCACGTAACACCATACCTCAATGTGCAGTGCCCAGCAAGAGAAGTGCTGTGACATGTAGTATCTGGAGTTAAGTCTGCACAGACCCCAAGAAGGAGAAGCAAACAACATCCTCACCTTGATCTGCCAAGTTTACACAGTCCAGTTATGAATATATATGTGTGTGTATATATGTATATATGCATATATGTGTATATATGTGCATATATGTGTATATATATAAGCACTAAATAAAACTATCTGTGGATTTATTGTAAATGATGTATGCAGAATGGCTTGGTAATGACAACCAGGTTAGGAGGAACACCTAAGAGGTGGAAGACAATTTAGGTCAACTATAAATGTGGGAGGGAGGAATTAATCTATTACACAGCATCTCTGTGTGTCACCAATTCTGCCATGTTTGAATGTTGATATTTTACTGAGTCATTCAACAAGAAAGCAAAGAGATTTTTTTTCTTGCAAAAATGAAATTAAGAGCCCTGATAAGAGATTTATGACTAAGACTTAAAAGATGACAATAACTAAATAAAAGCTGTCTTAGATTTGTCAAAGTAGTCTTATTAACAATTACCAGAAGGATTTCCTGCCTTAATCATTATATTAGGTCTATTATCACTTACAGCAGCAAGAAAACACAGTAGCAAGAGAGTAATAACTCCACACCCTACTTTTATCTGTAGCATCTCAACTTTTCTTATGCATTGTTCTCTGCTGTAGAAATAATTATGTAAGTTCATAAACCTACACTATGCAACAAACTTCTCTAAGAGTTCATTTGTTTTCAATCTTTCATCCATCCATTAATTCAACAAAGATTACTACACATTTCCTGTGTCAGACCCTGTTACAAGCCCACAGAATACACTAGTGAATAAAGAGGCAAAGTCCCTCTAGAGAAACAAGGTGATAAGCAGGTAATCCCACAAATAATTCACTCTTAACATTGTGGCTAGTGATCTAAGGAAAAAGTGCAGGGTGCTAAGGGGTTATATAATAAAGTAAAATGATGAGTGAGTTAGGGCATATTTCATACTTGAAATCTACTTCTAAGTAAACACTGATTATATTTTTATTGGGTAATCCTTAAATACAACTCCATGCAAAGGTTTCCCCTTTAATGGATCCAGATAGAACTGATGAGTAATTTCTGGCACTCGCTACCTGTCCACCTGATGAGAATGAATACCCATCACTGTCCTGAACTACTCATTGATTCCAGACAACATGCCATCAGCGTGTGTCAGGCAGCCAAAACAAAGAAGGCTTCCACTGGCACTCCTCCAACTTGTGATCGTTCAAACACACCATGCTGCTTTTCCCAGCATACATGCAGGCAGAAAGAATGGAACATGCAAAGAGCTTGGCCTATGAAGTTAATGGTGACTGGTTAAATTGTGTAATCTTGACTTATGTTTCTTAATCTCTCTAAGCCTTGACAGAAGTGGGTCAAAGAGGCTACTGTCACAGCTGGTTGGCAGATTCAATGAGATAATATTTGTAAAAATATTCTGCAATCCTGCACAGGTGAGAGGCCTATGAAATATTACCGTACTATCTTCCTTCCTGCAAGTTCTGTTGTGAAACATTAAATGTTGATCCATTTAATGTTGTTTCTTGTGTGACTATTAAGAATAAAACCAACCAACCAATCAGAAGAAAACATATTTCCACTGAAAGCCTTTTTTGGCTTGAAAAAAACATAGGATGAGGTATTTATTTCAATTACTTTCAATAATATGAACAAATATCATTTCTTCAGCTTCTTCCAACTAAAATTTATTTCATTTGAATTCATTTTGGGTTGCTGAGTTCCTTATTTCCCTTCCATTGAAAACAACAGGAAGAAAATAATCTTTAATTTTCCTTCCATCAACAAATGAACTCTTTTCTCAAAGGAATGGTTTGCCTATTATGAAGCCATCATGAACACAAATACCTGCCTCATCACAGGAACCTATTGTTGAAGGTCTAATATCAAACTTCAGTTGCAGGAATGTTGCACAGGGCTGAAGGAAACAAAGGAGCACAGTCCCTATGTGAAAAGCAAACTGGGGGTCAATGGTTCTATGGAAACTTCATAAGAATTATTTATTATTGATAAAGCAAAGCTATAAACATAGCATCTTATGTGAAGGGAATGTTAATGGCACTTTTCATATCACATTTTAGTAAAAGTGGGTGCTACATGCAATTTTTTTATCATTTATTGATTGGTCACTCTGAATTTCCTGCTTTTGCAATTTTCAATAAGATGTTTATAAATTAGTTTTGTTTGGCTGCACATGGCACAGATACATCCAGATGTTTTGCTTTCAAGTGTTTGATCCTAACTGTAACAACATTTCTGAGTTGTTGACTTTTACCTCCTGGAATTCAATTATATTATAATAACTTGGAGGGTAAAAAAAAAAAAAGATGATCAAATGGAATTTGTATAAACTTGAACTTTGCAAAAGGTAATTCAACTGAAAGTCATGTGAAACAAAATGTAATCTTTACTTTTCACTTACTTGTCTCACTCTCTTTTTTGAGCTTCCAACTCGGAATATCCCCACTGTCTGGAGGCCTGCAAATAAGCAAACAAAATCAACAGTCTTGTTTTATGACTTGAGACTCTGGAGGAAATCAAAATAGAGAGCAGAATGCCAGCACAGTGCCATAACATGCAGAGCAATAGTAACTTGACAGCATACAGTAACAGTTCTTTCATCTCACACTATTTCTATTTTCCAGATACTTAAAGGTCAGCCCTTTACGCACCAGAATTTTATGTTAAATGTTTCTGATCAAATATTTTTCATGTGATATCTTATATTTCTAATCTTCTCCTTATCACAGAAAATGAGCTTTTTTTCATTATTCAGAATTATTACCTAAACACACATTTTATAGGGATTCTAGCTCTTTACCAATTTCTAAAAGGTATTTCTCATTTGATCATAATTAAAGTGTGCTTCTTAAAATCTGGAAAATGCAGAAAAATGTAAAAATAATATACTTTTAGAAATACCTGATGCAGAAGTAATCACTCTTACTTTTCTTTTCCTCCTCCTTTCCTCCCTCCCTTCCTTCCTTCCTTCCTTTTTTTTTTTTTTTTTTTTT
>NW_016823630.1:158667-161685 GCF_001698545.2 Rhinopithecus bieti
TGAGAGAGGGTCTCACTTTGTTGTCCAGGCTGGAATACAGTGGCGTGATTATGGCTCACCGCAGCCTTGACCTCCTGGACTCTAGTGATTCTCCCACCTTGGCGTCCAGAGTAGCTGGTACTACCAGCACATGCCTCCATGCCTCCATGCCTCCATGCCTGATTAATTTTTGTATTTTTTGGAGAGACAGGGTTTTGCCCTGTCGCCCAGGCTCAAGCTCAATTCCTGGGCTCAAGTGATCTACCTGCCTCGATATCCCAAATTGCTGAGATTACAGGTGTGAGTCATCGTGCCTAGCTAATCTTTCATTTTTTAAAATCCAGCCTTTTCTACATGAATGTAGGTATTTTTACATAGTTGAGATCACACTGCATATATATATATATCTATTGACAGAGAGAATGTTACTGCCTTCCCTCACTATCATGTCACATGAATTTTCACTCATGCTAGTAACAATTCCTTGTAAATGTCACTTAAAAGGGATAAAAGACTACCAGTTTGGTATAGTGTATACTGCTCGGGTGGTGGGTGCACCAAAATCTCACAAACCACCACTGAAGAACTTACTCGTGTAACCAAATACCACCTGTTCCCCCAAAATCTATGGAAATATAAAAAAGATGCAAAATATTCTATTGTATGAATGGGCCATAATTTACTCCATATTCCCCTCTGAATGGTGCACAGGTCCCCAAAATATACATGCTTATTTTGCTATTATAAATGACCCTATTGTGAACAACTCTGTGCACATGTTTTTGTTCACATTTCTGATTGCTTTTACTAGGATCATGTCCTAGATGTGAAAATACCGTGTCAGTGCTGAGGTTGAGAAACTCAGTTCTAAAAAATTAAGTCTCTTAAAAACACAAGTAATTTCACTATAATATACTAGAAATGTCAACAATAGTTCCTTAATAGCATTAAATTTCCAGTCAACATCCACATAAGGGTCACACACTGTGATACAGTCGATGTGCCTTTTAATCTCTTAATCTGTGTTTCCTCCCTCTGTTTCCCTTTTCCTTATAATTGGTTTGGTGAAGAAATCTCAGCTATTTCCTACTGTAGATCTTCATATTGTTTGGATTTGGACACTCCACGGTGTCATTTGTATGTTCTTCTCTCCCCTTTATTTTCTGTAAAGAGATAGCTAGAGCCAGAGATTACTCTGATTGCGGTGTGATTTTATAGGGCAAGAATACTTCACAAAAAGTATCGTGTACTTCCTTTGGGAGCATGAAATGTCTGAATGGTTCTCCTTTTTCTATGCTGGTCATTAATCATTGCCATTGATGAGCATTGTGTATATTCTTTCACTGGTGGCTCATTTCCTCTTCATTTGGGACAATCAATTATGAGAGTGATGGGATATTGGAGCTGCTAATAGCCATTTGAAGCCACATGAAGAGAGCTGGTCGGAGAGTAAAGCCAGCAGAGGACACTCATGACATCATTTGAATCCTGGATCCAGCTGTGCCTAAATCTAGATCAGTCTCCCAGTATATAAAGATTGTTGTTGTTATTTGGGGGAGGACACTTTGCTTAATCTAGTTTTATCTGGGTTCCTTTCTCTTGCCACTGAAAGATTTATGACTAGTACAATATATAATTAAATCAGAAAGAATTGCATTTTTTAGAAACAGAATTGGGGTCTTACTATATTACCCTGGCTGGTCTCAAACTCCCAGGCTCAAGTGATCTTCTTGCCTTGGCCTCCCAAAGTGTTGAGATTACAGGCTTGAGCCACAGTGCCCAGCCTTAAATCTTTGTAACATTATTTCTTTACATCCAGAAACAGAGTAAACATCTCAATTTCTTTTAGTTGTGTTTTCTATCTCTTGGTAGAAAGAGAATAGTCCCACCTGTGTAGAAAATGTCCTTATGTGATATCATGCTGCTGTAGAAATTTCAATTATTCAGAAACCATGTGAAAATAAAAAAATACATGCAGCCAAAATTAAAATTACTGCGACCTGCTATTAAAGTTTTCTATTTCGTACATAGAAGATTCATTCGGTTCATTCAGAGTCTACTTCTCTCTATATAATAATATATGCCAGGCACTATTCTAAGTACTGCATGCACATTAATTAATTGAATCATTGCACAACTTCTGAGGTGGGTACTTATGTTCATTTTGCAGATGAAGAAATATAATTCTGTATTTTATTTTAAATAGTGTGATTATCCTGTTTTCAAGCTCCCAAAGGGATAGAAGCAATAAATTAGGCAATTTCATTATTGTGCAAACATCATAGAGTGTACATACACAATCCTAGATGGTATAGCCTACTATACACCTAGGCTATATGGTAGAGCCTAGTGCTCCTACACTACTAACCTGTATAGCATGTGACCGTGCTGAATACTATAGGCAACTGTAACAAAATCTTAGGTATTTGTGTATCTAAACATAGAAAAGGTACAGTAAAAATACAGTATTATAACCTTATGCAATCCCCATTGCCTATGCAGTCCATCATTGAGAGAAATGTCATTATGTGGTGCATGACTGTGTGTGTGTGTTTGTGTGTGTGTAGAGAAAGAGACGTATGTATGTTCAAGGTACATAGGTAATACACAGGCATGTGAAAGATAAGGTGAAAAAAAGAACCTACACTTAAAATTTTGTATAAACAAATTTATTAGGTCATCCATATGTTATCCTGTGATTTCCATTATAATGAATTAAGAAATTGAGATATATCCTTAACAAATTTTAAATAAAGTTCCATTTTATTAGAAGGAAACAGATGAGAATGTTAATAGTAGTTATGTCTATATGGTAGCCTCAGAATTTTCTTTGCTTTCACATTTACTTTATTACAATGAGCATATTATTTTATAGTAAAAAAGTAATTAAACTTTTCCCATGTACATAGAACACATGCTAACACTACAGCAAACAAATTTAGTTTATGAAAATGGCAGTTTAATAAGCCAGAAGTCTAAATTTCAGAAAAATTTTTAAAGAACTGTATATCATTCTTTTTTTTTTTTTTTTTTTTTTTT
>NW_016823630.1:162261-170239 GCF_001698545.2 Rhinopithecus bieti
TGCTATAAAGACACATGCACATGTATATTTAAAAATGATGTATTTTCTATTAAAAAAAAAAAAACTGGGGAATCATCACTTAAGCTGAACTCTTACTTTTTAAAGGAACCCTTGGGAGTAACCTCCTAGGCTACTTTTATGTATAAACAATAAAAGTGGCTCTGGTCTGTTTGAAAGAGGTTCTAGTGACAAACCCAGCCCAACAGACCTGATCCTTACCTAAATTGCTTGGCCTCCACGGTCACTTCTGAGGACTACTGGGAGCAAAGCAGTCTGAATATCATCAAGTTGATTCACCCCCTCCTCCAATCTTGTTTAGCCCCACAATCTCTTAAGCAAACACTCACATCTGTACACTTTCACACAGGAAATTTCAGTTCAGAGCTTGATCAAATGAACACAGAATTGACATTGGGTACTTCAATGAATGGTGCTTGAATAAATGAAAGTCCTTAGTACTTTAGACAGACAAGTCTACTTACCATGTTTTTCTAGATGCTGACAGCAGCTGTCCACCAGCCTAGGGACCTGTCTGTAAATAGGATTCAGACTGAGTTTCTTATCTCTGGCTTTTTCTTTTTTACTTTGAGCCTCAACAGGCAAGGAAAGTTGTAAAGCTTCTAGTAGTCGAGACTGATTGTCATCAAGATCCGTGATAGAATCCACTGACATGGCACCCTGCAAGTGACACAGAGCTGTGAACATAAAGTACAGATAGCCAAAAAAACTAGCTGCCCCCAGATGCTAACCAATACATACTTTTGCTCATGACTCTTTATCACACTTGAAATAATACTGCTTGATTTCTTCAATTGTTCTGTTTGTATATTGAAAGAAAAAATATGCCTTTTGAAAGAGTTAGAAAACCTCTACAAGGTTTCCTCAAGCTAATGGCAGTTACAATTTCAACAATAGACAAAATTTTCCAAATGGAAGAACAAGCAATGGGAAACATATAATTAAAGTATTTTGGCCCAACCACTTCATTTCTTGAAACAAGAAAAAAATTACATACTCAATGAATGAGGTAGTCAGAGAAGTTTTGTAAATAAAAATCTCAACTATGGTTCTAGGAAGTAGATTTTAAAATATAATGATTCCATAAAACAGCCTGAGCTTAGTTTTCCTGAGAAACAGCACAAAGTGCTTTATTAGAGAGGTGGTCCTGGGAAACACCTACAGGGGAGGGGGGAAATGAGACAAGGAAGGAAAGGCAGCTGACGAAGGGAGCATTATCAAGTCTATTATCATTGTGGGCAACTGGAGTTCAATCTTTCTGGGGAGCTCTAGGAGACAGCTGTAGATCATGCACCTTAGAGCTATCCCTATCAAGTGAGAGAGCTGGGGTATTTATACACCAAGCCTCAGGAATCACTGCTTAAGGGCAGCCTCTGGTGGGGGCAGAGAGATAATATTATCTCCTAAGTACTTCAGCCTGCCATTTGGATGGGCTGGGTGCCTCTGGCATCAGAGAAAGCCCTCAGCAAAGAAATAAGGTGTTGGCAGATGGAAGGTGAGCTGGCATGCTAGGAATGGTAAAGGGTCAGGGAAAGGGAGCAGCGCACCAGTCGCATTTGCCACACCCATACTTGATGAAGCACTGAGAAAGCAGTTGGCTAGCCAGGCCTGGACAGAGGAGAGGGCATTTGGGAGAACAATTGCCTGAGCCCTACATTCCCAGAAAGCTAAAATTTAGAGTTTTAGTGTTATTGTTGTATGACAATATACAGTCTGAGACACAATGACAGAACAATTCCATCATGCAAATTCAAGCATTCCATAATTTTGTAATTTCATTTTAAACGTAGTCAATACTGCAAAACAGCAATGGATCAGGTCTCTCTCTGCCTTGGACAAGCCCTGAATGTTAGGGGCTGATTGAAAAATGTGGGTTTTAAGTGGGAAGTGTCTGGAGTTTTAACTAGGGCAGTCTTCAACAGCTGGAGGTGGCAAAAATTTTGGGTCTCCACGTGACAGTGAAAAAAGGGAGAGAAGGTCAGGTGTGGTGGCTCATGCCTGTAAACCAAGCACTTTGGATCACTTGAGTTAGAAAGTTCAAGACCAGTCTGGGCAACACAGTGAGACCACATCTCTACTAAATAATAATAATAGCTAGGCGTGGTGGTGTGCATCTGTAGTCCCAGCTACTGGGGAGGTTGAGGCAGGAGGATCGCTTGAGCCCAGGAGATTGAAGCTGCAGTGAGCAGTGATCATGCCACTGCACTCCAGTCTGGGCAACAGAGCAAGACCCTGAGTCAAAAAATAAAAGATAAAATGAAATGCAGATTTGTTTTAAAAGGGAGAGAAGATCTTCCAGTGACCTGGAAGCTTTAGAGATGCTTATCAACAGACTCAGCCAATCACCAACCAGTTTGCCTGAACAATTCAAATAATAGCACAGTACCTAGAACATAGTACTTAACAACTGGTACCATATTGTTAGAGTATTTGAAAGAGGATATATAGAGGATTCTATGGTTCTGTTTGAGAAAAAGAAATGCTCCATTGATAAGGAAAAAGCTCATTGTTTAGGAAGACCCACCACCAATTCATTTGGCCAGACATGTTCTCAGACTGGTGATGAAGAAAGTATTAATAGCTAAAACACCGGGCCTTGCCCTCAAGCCTCACAGTCTAGTGGGCAAGTTATGGCAAGACTGACAGATTACAAGAGACCAGAATCAATGGTGATATTGTCGAATGTTTAGGAGAGCATGCAGCACAGATGTGACAAAGGAGGGACACCAATAGCTTCAAGAGGAGTCAGGACAAGGTCTGAGGCTATGCAAGGTGCCACATGCCCAGTGCACATTCTTCATTAATGGAGTTTGTTGACAGACACCTGAACACCAACTACATATCCAGTTTTCACATGAACAAAAAGTCAATAACTGTACATCTTCAGTTTTCCTAGCACTGGTGTCAGAGCAAATACTGGCCACCTCACCCTCCTCCTAGCCCGAGGAGCCGGTTCCGGGGTGTTTGGGGACGTTGACTCATTCGGTGTTTCTGAGGTTGAGCTGAGAGATGAGTTACTGCTTGAGAGTTCTTTGTTTTGTCTTTTATTTCCAAATGGGAGGAGGGAAGCCACAAAGTCAGATGCATCTTTCTGCTCATCCCTCTGCAAGTCCTGCTTGAGTTTATAGGTCCTGTCATTCGCAATGACTTGGGATAAGGGCATTCCAAATGCCTGCGGGATGAATTCTGGAATCAAAAAACAGACATTCACTTTCAGAGACTGACTGGACCAGTGAACACTCTCATTTATGTTTCAGACCTAAGTAAGGACAGACATGTTCAAAGGAATGTTTTCTGAAGAATTGACTCATCGATCAAAATAAAAAGGTGACATTTGTGTTAATCAGAATGGCCCAAGTTTCCATTTCAATAAAGAAAACTAGTATTTATAAATACACATCTTAGACATCTAGGTCTCTAGTTTTTCTCCATGTCTCAAGTCTATACATTCATTCAACAGGCATTTATTGATTGCACACTACGAGCCACAACAAGCTAGGCAATGGGAAGCGCAAAGCTTATAAAAGATACAATTCTTTCTCCTGAGGTGTTCAGAGTATGGGTTGGGGTGAAGAAGTGGATAATCAGAAAAGCAAATCATTTATAGACTGACTATTAGGTGTTATAATAGAGAGATGCATAAAGCTAAGGCTGAAATTTAGTCAACTGAATACACTTTGAGGTTCCCAGCAAGAGTTAGCATATGAAATGATAACCTGACAGGCAGAGGAGCAGTTTGGGAACTGCTTGGGAAGGAGTCTGCTCTGTTTTCGTTGTGTTCCTCATCCCCACATTCTATTTCCAGCCAGCTAGGTTGGGGCTGTCACTCTCGTGATCTATACTCAAGCCATTCTACTGGCCACATGCAGAGTGGACTCAGCCACTAAATATCTCATGGGAGGCCCAGGAAACAATTTGTTAAATCCTTTAATAAGGAGAATTTGGGGAAAGGGGCATAGTGCAGAAATCGATGGCTTTATTTGGAGACATACATAGATTTCCTTTCTGAATTTCTGTCATAAATCTGTTTGTATACACATACTTTGGATCCTTAGGGCCAGGAGTTTTATTGGCAATATTTTGGATTCATGCTGAAAGGCACTAATAATGTAATCAGATGTATTATTCTTTTTAGACTACAAATTAGGTCTCCTAGCAGCAGTAAGTTGGAATCTAACCTCTCCATTGTTTTTAGAAGCCCTATGAATGAAACTAAAATGATCAAGGGAAAATAATTCTAAGGTTGGTTGTTCTTTGAAAGAAAAAGCTAACATTAAATTAGGTAGAAAGATACTTTAAAAAGTTTTCCTCCTTGATCCATGGCAACATTTCGAACATCACTGCGCTAATGACCAAGTCTACATTAAAAGGAGAAATGTTACTTGAAAAGCCTGCACTTCTGGTTCTATCAAAGCATGCAATTTGTTTTGAAGTAAAAAATCAAAATTTTAGTATTTCGGGATTTTCAGAGGATGCTTGCCATTCTTTAGCAAAAAGCTAAGTGATACATGGTAATAAAAAATAATTAGGTACTTCTCCTTTGAGTGATCAATTTAGACAGTGCAGTGAGGTATAATTCTCACTATTGATAATAGGCTGTGTCTACTACTAGCAAAATTAGAAACCAAGGGGGATAGTGCCAGACCTCCTGTTATGTACCCTGAGGAGATGCATGCGCGCGCGCGCGCGCACACACACACACACACACACACACACATAGATATAATCTTGTCTGTAGAAATGATCAAATATTACTTTTAAAAGGTTGGAAAAGTCTGGAAACGTGGATGGTAAGGCTGACAACTACATGAAATAACAAAAATAGAGGGGATAATAAGAGTGAAAAGAACATTGATAAATGTACAAGTGACACATCTGCTCAGGTGGGCATACGCATGGCAGGGATTTACTATAAGATGGGGACTACTGAGCCCTTTCCCAGTCATTTTTTCCATCTAAGGAAAACCAACCAGACTAGTTTAGAGACTTCTTATACCTCTGGTGCAGATCCTCCCCACCAGCAAATAATTCTGCCTTGTTTCAGGAGAAGAGCAACCAGCAGATGCAAAGGCTCCAACTCTTCACACCTGCTGTACCTGTGCCCTACACCACCTCCCTTTGCATGATATGTAGGTGTGACTTGGCATCCTGCCAGCCTTTCTGCCTCTCCCTGGTTCCCATGCTCTCCCACCTGCCATTCAACTATGGATAAGTTTAAACCATGGATAATGGTATACTGCACTCAAGAGCTCAAAAATATTACCCTAATACTCTTAGAGTATAAATAGGGTTCAGCAATTATTTTCTGTAAAGGGCCAGATAGCAAATATTTTAGGCTTTGTGGATATGGCTGGGGCTTAGAATGGCTAGGATGCAAAATGATAGGGTGCTCGCATTCAGCATGGGGCAAGTGCAGAGTCAGCATGCAGACTGAGCATTTCCTTCAATTCTGTGGCCTAGGTGCTCAATTTGCCTCACTCCAGCCTCCGCCCTGTTGGCAGGCTGCACAGTCTTTGTGGTAGCTACTCAACCTGCCAGTCTAGCAGGAAAGCAGCCACAGACAGTAAGTAAATAAATGGGCATGGCTGTGTTCTAGTAAAGCTTTATTTACAAAGACAGCTGGTGGGCCACCCCTGCTATAAATTACATCTTCTTGTGCCTGTATCTTCAACCTCTTTTTTTCTACTATTCTTTTACTACATATATTCAAGCAGCTACTTCTTAAAAAAAATAAATAACCCTCGATCCACTCTTTTCTTTTCTCCATGGTTTACCCCCTCTCCTTTTGCCACAGTTAAAATTCCCTAAAATGTTTCCTTTACTTTCTGGCCTATAACTTTCTCACCTACCACTCTTTCCTCACTTCATCCTGTCTAGCTGATACCTCCATTAGATTCTAAAGCAGCTCCCTCTAAGTCATTGCTGTCTTCAGGGTCATTAAATTCAGTGTTTTTGACAGCTCTGTTTCATTTGCCCTTTTGTCATCCTTTAACCCTGATTGCCATTTCCTGAAATGCTCCCTGTCCTTTGCATCCTGGATATACTAACTGGGTTTTTCTCTACCTCTCTGGCTACATTCTTGCCCCTTTTTCTGGCTTATCATCTTCTACCTGGGTTTTCAATGTGGAAGGTCCTCAGAGCTCAATCTTAACCCTCCTCATCACTCTTGTCTCTCTATGTAAGTAACAGCACGATACGCATAACTTAAACTTCCATCCATACACATTTCACACCTTATTGCTACCTCTAGCTCAGACCCCTTCGTTGAGCACTAACCACTTCTTCCACCTTCTTATCTGGATGTCCCAAAGGCATTTTTTTTTTTTTTTTTTTTTTTTTTTTTGAGACGGAGTCTCGCTCTGTCGCCCAGGCTGGAGTGCAGTGGCCGGATCTCAGCTCACTGCAAGCTCCGCCTCTCGGGTTTACGCCATTCTCCTGCTTCAGCCTCCTGAGTAGCTGGGACTACAGGCGCCCGCCATCTCGCCCGGCTAGTTTTTTGTATTTTTTAGTAGAGACGGGGTTTCACAATGTTAGCCAGGATGGTCTCGATCTCCTGACCTCGTGATCCGCCCGTCTCAGCCTCCCAAAGTGCTGGGATTACAGGCTTGAGCCACCGCGCCCGGCCCCAAAGGCATTTCTTACTCTTTGTCTTCCCTTACAAGGTCTTACTCAGATTTCCAAAAGTTTGCCTGTTCTTCATGTGGGAGAACCAGAAATCTGAGAGTCATCCTTGATACTTCACTCCTTCTTACATCCCATTTTCACTCCATCATCAAATCTTTATCATGTGACTTTCACATTATCTCTTTTTTCCATTCACTTCTCTCCACTTCCACCATCACTCCCACCCTAGTCTAAGGTACCATTATCTTTCTCCTGAACTTCCAGATCAAAAGTCATGCTGTGGCCCAGTACTGTGTGAGCTGGCCCCTTCCTAACCTTCTCAGAAACAACACACTCCCTGATTCTTTCCTTTCTTCTTATCCTAGAAGTACTACCACTCAATGACAACATTCAATATATGTTCTTTGATAATTTCTGCATAGTGATATCTGATAACTTGACTGTTCTGCCATTTAATATGGAGCAAAATTAAAAGTTGTATGAGCTATTTGTATCTAGTGTTATTTCACAGCTCACATACAGTGACATACCTAGATAGTGAGGAAAATAAAACATGATACAATATGATTTCACCATAAAGAACAGTGCCAGAACTGAACTCTGTCCAGATTCAGTTCTCTTTCCAGATACACATGTATGTGGATACATATATGGCATAATCTGAAAATATCCTGGCAGGGGTTGTTGGGGGTACAATCTCCCGGAGTTACATCACAGTAAAACCTATTCCCCATGTGCTCAGTTTAGGAAGTCCATTAATAAAACAAAGTAGCTATTTTTAAAATTACTTAATTTTAAAATTACTTTTGACACAAAGAAATTTTGGAAGTTCTGAAAATTTTAAAACTCTTTTGATTATCAAGAAATATAACTAAGAGAAATTAAGGGCTTGGAATTATTCTGTATGAAAATATGTTTTCTGATTAGTGTCAATCTTGAATTAGTTTCCATATGTAAATCAAAAGTCACACGGGCACTGCTTAAGTGGCATGGGGAACATAGGAGTGTCACATGATCCACTATATATCAAGGCAATTAAATAACATACAGGACATGATTCATTCTGATGAAATCAATTAATATGGTAGCATATCAACCATTTATGAATCACTATTGGGAGAGCAATTCGATTCTAAAAGGCTGCTTCTGTTTATTTTTAGATTACCTAACTCAGGAGATCATTTAGTTTCCTGTTTTCCTTCTTTTACTCTTGGTTTCAAATGACCATTTTTCACATGTGCAGCTGTTACAAACCCAAATGCTAATATCCAACTGGAAGGAAATTATATGAATAGATTACATCTGTGCCAGACTGGCACCCCCCCCCCCCCCCCCC
>NW_016823630.1:170439-172782 GCF_001698545.2 Rhinopithecus bieti
GTGCCAGACTGGCACCCCACCCCCCCACCCTCCTCACACCCTGGTTCCCAGGACATCCATGCAATGACTCCCAGTGTTGACATGGACAGGGCTGTAAGTTCTGAAAAGATGCCATGTAATTAACTTTCACTTAAGCCTAGGTTACTTTGTTTTTAAACATTAAAGCTACTTAATTTTTTTTTTTTTTTTTTGGCACGAAGCCTGATATTTCCCCCTTAGTTGGGTGGGTGATACGTCTTTTCTTTGGAACCACCAGGACCTGCCTTCCTCTTCCCACTTAGCTACCTTTGAGGCAGTATAGATCATTTCAGTTTTCAATAAGCCTATGTAAATACGATTTAGTTTAAAAAATCTATAATGGCCCAGTATGTATTGTTCGATTACTTCCCTGGCCCTTCCTTCCATTTTAATTCAAATTCTTGCTTCCTGCTGTTTTGTATATATAATACATGTAAGCAAACATACATCTCCTTCTGTTGAGGGAACATCTCATCATTCTGTTGAATGCGCACTCTGCTTAGTCTAGCCAAATGGACACTTTCTGAAAAATCACCTAAAGTCCAGATTAGATGTATTTAAATCCCAATATCAATATCATCACCCTAGAATAAACCAAGTTTAAAAGAGAATACATTAATAATACCAACCTCAGTGATCCCTTTAATATGCTCTATACACATGGAAAATTGCTCTAATCTGGAGATGTAAAAGTGCTCTACTGCAGGAATAGAATGAGCAAAAACTCTAGTTTAAAAGAGCAATGCTGGCTATTAATATTTAGGTCATTACAAAAATAAGGGCACAAACATATCAACAATTAAATATAACACAATTTATCAGACTATAATAGGTAGCTGGACAACCCTTAGCCTTCATTATTCCAGCAGTAGATTCTGCTGTGACAGAACGTGCCCTGGTGAGTATCCTAGTTAATATGGATCAGAGTTCTCATCCTAGAAGTTGCACATTAGATGCTCTTAAAAACACCCATGCCTGAGGTATCCCTGCAGAACAATCAACTCAGACTCCCTGGGGTGGGGTCTTGGACTTTTAAAGGTCCACAAATTGATTCTATTGTGTAGTCAGGGGTGGGGATCACTGACACTTTCACCTTCTTTTTTCCAATTTGAGGTAAACATTTGAAATGTCTGAAGATATTTGGGTTGAGGGTGGTGTTACTGGCATCTAATGAGTAGAGGCCAGGGATGCTGCTAAACATCTCACAATCCACAGGCTAGCCCCTACTCCAGATAATTATCCAGTCTAAAATGACAATAGTAGCAAGGTTGAGAAACCTCACTCCAAAGGAAGTAAAACAATGGTTTTCCATTCTTTAGAATTCTTCACTTTTTTTAGTCTAAAGAACCAAATGTCATGACTGTTCACGATATAGGTGTAGAGACTGAGATCAATGGTATGGAATAGCTCTTGTCCAATACTGATCCCAATGCACTTTTTTTTTTTTTTTTTTTTTGAGATGGAGTCTAGCTCTGTCGCCCAGGCTGGAGTGCAATGGCGCGATCTCGGCTCACTGCAAGCTCCGCCTCCCGGGTTTAAGCCATTCTCCCGCCTCAGCCTCCGAGTAGCTGGGACTACAGGCGCCCGCCACCTCGCCCGGCTAGTTTTTTGTATTTTTAGTAGAGACGGGGCCAATGCACTTTTTAATACCCTTGGTTTCATTGCCTTCCATTACTTTTAAGGCAGAAATTATATCATTATATAAAAGGACTCCAAGATGAGATGTGTATGGCTGTTCTCATTCAAGACTCATTGACTGTGTCACATGAAATGAAAATAAATGCATACATGGTACCATTTAGCAACCACTTCATAACAGACCATAAAAATAAGCAGCAAAAAGTGCGGTGGCTCACGCCTATAATCCCAGCACTTTGGGAAGCCAAGGCAGGCAGATCACGAGGTCAAGAGTTCAAGACCAGCCTAGCCAGCACGGTGAATTAGCCGGGCATGGTGGTGTGTGCCTGTAATCCCAGCTACTTGGGAGGCTGAGGCAGGAGAATTGCTTGAACCCAGGAAGTGGAGGTTGCAGTGAGCCGAGATTGTGCCAATGCACTCCAGCCTGGGTGATAGAGTAAGGCTCTGTCTTGAAAAAAAAAAAGGCACAAAAAATTGGACTGCATCAATGGGGCTCAAGTGTCCATTATGTGGGCTCAAAGAATATCAGTTTTAAATGACCATAAATACCTCTGAGAGAGTGGCTACAGTTTTAGTTCCCTAAATAGACACACAAGGGGACACAAAACAGTATGATGAGAGTAAACAATTCCCAAAACATACGAAGCAAAAGATGAGTAGTATACTGCGATCTAACATAAAAATGCT
>NW_016823630.1:174505-192519 GCF_001698545.2 Rhinopithecus bieti
TAAGGCAGGAGAATGGTGTGAACCCAGGAGGTGGAGGTTGCAGTGAGCCGAGATCGCGCCACTGTACTCCAGCCTGGGCGACAAAGCAAGACTCCACCTCAAGAAAAAAAAAAAAAAGAAAGAAAACGAAAAGAGACTAATAGCCACTGACAATTCCCTAATGTTCCTGGATTTTTAAAAAGGAAAATACTTAACTCAAGTGAATATCTAATCTGGGAATTTTTAATTTAGGGGGTGGCAGGGTGGGCATTGGGTGAGTTTCAGGCCTTTGATAGAGCATCATCGTTGTCAATGATTCTTAAAGGGCTCTGTGACCCCCAAAATATTAAGGGCATTTGCTTTAAGCTGTCTTGGCTGAGGCAATGTAACAAAGTAAAACATAAGCATTCAGGTTGGTTACAAATAAATATTTTCAACTGGGTAAAAAAAAAATGCTGAGAATGGCCTATCTTTAGTAACCCATGAGGATGAGACTGTTTCTTTCCAGTAGTCATGGTAGGTGAATTCAAACTCTCATTCAACTAACCCTGCCTGTCTGGATTTGCCAGACAGCTGGTTAGCGTTAGAGATGCTGTCCATGGCTTCTCAACCCAGATCCTTTTTATGTATAGCTGATTGGTCAAAATAATAATTGGAACCATAAACTTGGCTAAGGTCGCACTCTCCTCAAACCAGCTGAATTCATCGGTTCAGTACAGGGTTGCTCAAACACAGAAGAGTAGACCAAAACAGCCCTTAATGACATTCCATTGTAGAAATCCAGTTTTCATAACAGAGTTGAACCATGTATATCTACGCAATTCAATAACCCCACCAAATTTAACCATTATGCTCCATGGAAGATGCATTTACATTAGTTACTTTATCTTTTACCTTTGTCTTTGTTTTTCTCCTTTCCTAGTGAATCCAGTTTCTTTCTTAAAGATTTCTTTCTCTTTTGTCCATCTGTAAATATTAAAAGGAGGAGAAGTTATAAAGATAAACATAGAAGTGATACTTTACAGTATCAATAATTACATTTGAGCAAAAGTATGGCTTTTCTCTTACTTCACTTATAATTTGACATTTTAAACGAGTAACAGCTCTGAGAATATATGAAAATCCTGACTTGGATGGCACATATCACCAGAATTTTGGTGTATATTCTTGAATTTCCTTTCAGTCATGGAATGTATAGGAAACTTACCTCCTTTGGAAGTAATTTAGCTTTGACATTTAGATAGGTGTAATTTTACTATCATCTAAGTCTCTTCCTCTTCTCTGTGGTTACATAACTTAATGTTCATCTTGAACCAAATCTCCATGAGAAGAGAATTAACAGCATATATAGCTTTGACATTCATGAGCTAGAAGAGTACAACTGGATAAGAAAATGGATTTGGAAGTCCATAGAACTTAGGTCTAACTATTGCTCTACAATTTACTATGTGATTTTGGACAAGTCTTTGTGTCCTCATTTATAAAATGAGAATTTCACAAGGTTGTTGTGAGAATGAAATGAAACAACACATATAAAGCTCTTCACAGGGAGCCTGACACAGGTCAGGCTACTTTCTTTGTGGGGAGTTCCATGGTATAGCTATACTGTAATTGAGTTAACCATTCCTCCATTGATGAACATTTTGGTTGTTTCTCATTGTTCAC
The DNA here is from genome assembly GCF_001698545.2 of Rhinopithecus bieti. Taxonomy (NCBI): domain Eukaryota; kingdom Metazoa; phylum Chordata; class Mammalia; order Primates; family Cercopithecidae; genus Rhinopithecus; species Rhinopithecus bieti. The sequence goes on from NW_016823630.1 coordinate 176,150, forward strand.
TATAATAAGTAAGAAATACATTCTTTTGCAGTCTAGTATTTGCAACAAATGTACTTAATGTGTCTGTTTAACTCACCAAATAATAAAGATACCACTCATATCACTGGGCAGCTGCAATCAAATTCCTGGGCTGTCATCATAAAATATTGGCATTCATCATTGCCAGAATGCATTTTGAGGTTATGCAGCTATCAATTTAGCATGTGGGAGGTGCAAATTCAGAATCCACACTGTCATCAAATAGGGGACATGTAGACCATGCCGCAAGGAAACGTATGGTGAAAAAAAAAATGATTAAGAATTGTTTGCACAGGACACACTAAAAATGTAAAGAAAGAGATTCAGTCCAATACATTTAAAAGCAAGACTATAATATCTGGATAAAACAGAGTAAGCATTATGAAACAGAAATGAGCATTCCTGGTATCCTCACAGAGTTGCAGATGTCCCCAACTCCTCATTTTTTGGAGGCAAAAGAACATCACAATATAATCAACAGGCACATTCAATCCTTCCTTCTTTTCAAAGATTTCAAAAATGACTCTCCTGCCACCAAAAGAAAATAGTTCATAAGAATCTTCATTCTTGTAGTCACGCGATTTGTATAGGGGAAATTATCTAAATCAGTTGTAATGTAATTGATGGCAACAGCCATCAATCTCTTCCATTATGTATATGTTCATAGATATGAACAACATCTAAAAGATGATCTACTAGGGCCTGCCATGACTTATTACACAGATCATAAACATACTAACTGTACAAGATCTAATCTGTTCTCCAATTAGGCCTTACAAGTCTTTTACTCTGTAACACTTTGTTCATAGCTAGTCCATATCTCAAATGTATTTGACAGTAACAAAAATTCTTTCATTTAAATAGTTGACCTAGAAGAATAATTAAACCATCTATTAAAGCTTAAGAGATTTAATTTTTCATAACCAATGGGAAGATCCTAAAATTCAAACAAGCTGTCAAAGAGTCAGAATACATACCAGATAGAGGACATTATTTTTAAAAGATAGAATGATTCTTAAAAACTTTTAAAAAACTTATGAGATGTATTCTATGTAGATGTGTATAAATATAAATGTTCTGTCTAAATAATAACCATAAGTCCAACTCCAACATATCTAATAGCCAAGTTAAGCCAAGTTAAGATGTAGACTATTGCTAGTATCTGAGAAACCACCTGTATTCTTCCCTCTTCCTAGCCCCAGATAATTACTAGTGTGACTTTTGCAATGATGACTTATCAGATTTTATTTATAGTTTTACCATCTATTCATGCATTTATAAAGAATATGATTTTGTTTTTCCTGTTTTGGGATGCAAACAGATGGAATCATATTATGGATACTGTTTCTTGCCTTGTTTATTTTGTTCACCAACACTTCATGAGATTCATCCTGTTGAGGCAGGTAGCTGTAGATCATTCCTCTTGATTGCTATATAGTAGGGGTTTTTGGTATGAATATACCACAGTTCATTTCCTCATTGAACTGTTGATAGTATTTGAGTTGTTTCTAACTTGGGGTTATTAGGAACAATGTTTTTGAAAAATTTTGCTCATGTCTTCTTACAAGCATGTACGTATACAAGTCTCCCTGAGACAGTGGTTCTTAAAGTGTAGTTCTGGGACCAGCAGCATCAGTATCACCTGGGAACCTGCTAGAGGTACAAACTGTCTATGGTCCCACTCCAGATATGCTAAATCTGGAACTCTGGGGTGTCACTCAGCAATGTGTGTTTGAATACACCCTCTAAGGGATTATGGTGCACATTGAAGTCTGGTTCACATTAAAGTCTGGAACCACCACTCCAGGGTATATGTAAAAGTTGCATTGCTGGATCTGTGTATATGCAATTTCAGACTTTATTTGGTAAAATCAAGCTTTTCAAAATAGTTTTGCTCATTTATATTCCCACAAATATGAGAGTTTACATAATCCCACAAGGATAATATATACCTTAAACTCCAAAACTCCAGACAACACCTTGAAGTCCCCTTATAGGCAAAGTATGATCTTTGAGAATGCTGGCCTATTAAAAAATACTTAATTACTTACAACAAAAATTTTTCACTTAATTAGATAGAGGTGAATGTTATGAATAGGTAACTATACAAAATGATGGATGACGTGCAATAATGTGAAATGAAGCATTGCGTTAGCACACCATTTTCTCTTTTAAAATCCTCAGCAAAATGACCAGAGATGCACGGTGAAACTGCTTATTCCTCTTCTCCTTTGTGATTAATCTGTGGTTTGTCTTGGAGTCCCCCATTTTGAAGAATAAAATGTCTCATCTTTTGTTCTCATAAAGCACAGAAAACTTGCTCAAGAGGCTTATGTGCTTGCAACCATACAGAACAGTTTATGTTCCACCAGCTCCTTGGATGGCAATTAGTGTGATTAAATGCCATTCTGTCTTTTAAAGAAATGCAAGCTCCACAACTACCAATACTGCACATAAGTGTTTTCATGGTGCATATGGTGATGAGTGCGTGCTTGCTAACTGCTCCCAGTGTGTGCACTGTCTTACAGACAACAGTGACCTGCAGGAAGAACTTGGGTAGCATGTCCTGATAAAATACATCTTGGAACAAGCACATAGGGATTGGCCACCCTTTGCCCTCTTTTCACTAGGAACTGTGGAAGTCCTCATTAATGTGTCCAGAGGAAATCATGTCCTACCTGAGAGACCTCACAGACACCTGTGACACAATAGCAGACGGCAAGGCAGCAAGCTTTCCCCGTCCTAGTGACCCTAAAGCAAAGGACCCAACTGTGTGGGAGGTGGTTAATCTGGGCATCCTCTTGGGAAATACCAATACCAAACAGTGTCTTCAGGAGGGTTGAAAACAAGAAAACATGAGATTGCTCCCTGAGACATGCTTTTTATGGATTCATTTGCTGTTAGGGATGGTGTTCCATTTTAAGGCTTCTTTCTCTAGTTAGACTAGCTCTCTGAGGGTGAAACCAGGCTTCCTAGGCGTTTGTCTCCTTCCAAGTGAATAGCCCAGCGCAGGGCATGCCCTGAGGACATGTCAGCACTGTCCAAAGCCAGGAAGTCAGATGGAGCTTTTGGGTTGGGTCTAAACAATGAAGTACATATCTCCTAATTTTAAAGTGATCATATTCAGAGAATGAGGCTTATAAACTGGTATTTTCCATATTACAATTAATTCTAGAGATAATAATAAAAATATTTGTCCAAGGAAAGATTTGTTTAGGTGACAGAAGGAAGAGTAAGGGTTACCTTTGGGGAATAAATATTACCTGAAAGAGGGTATGAGGGAATCTTCCGGGGTGCTGAGCATGTTCTATATCTTAATCTGGTTGGTAGTAACATGTCATTCACATATTAAAAACCTATCGAGCTGTGCACACTCATATTTATGTACATTACTATATATGTTATTCCTCAATAAAAACAATAACAAAAGACCTCATCATTTTTGCAGAAGTGCACTAATATGAGAGTTAGTTACATTCATGGAATGGGCCTGAAAACTCACAACGAAGTCCTTTGGAAGACAGTTCTTAAGTGTTTAACTTCTCTAAATATCTGAATGCCAATGATCTCATCTGACCACCACAACTTCCCTGTGATACAGCACACAGTAGTAATAAATAGTCAGTGTTTATTGAGTAAGTACTATAAGCTAAGTGCTTAGTATCCATAATCTTATTACATCCTCACAGCAATTCTATGAAGCCAATATTATTCTTTCCATTTTACAGATAAGGAGACAGATTAGGACAGAGTAAGTAACTTGTACATGGGCAGGAAGTGTGAGATGATAAATTCAGAACTTGCTCACAGGACTATCCAGTATCAAAGCAGGTCCTCTGTATTACTCCGTTCAAAATGCAGCAGAATGCATTTTGAGGTTATGCAGCTGTCAATTTAGCAAGGATTTTACAGGGTTGAATTGTTTGAAAGAAATAATTTCCAGAGCACCATTTTCCTAACAAACTCAAACTGCTCTTTTCAGAGGAACTCTTACTGTGATTCAGTCACGCCTCAATAATCAATGCCAGCACAGAGGAAATTCAGCTCATCACATTCTCCAGCCACTTCCAATTCACCAGTCTGGGATTGCTTGAAGCTTAGATGGAGGCTGTTGTCCTCTATAATAACATTAATAGCACCTCTTCACTCTCAAGAAGAACCTGTTACATTTTAAGCTTCGGAGATTTTAGCAAGAACTCCCTAAGATCATACCCAGTTTTGTAAATGTTTACAGATGTTTTTCTGGAGAGACATCTAAAACTTTCACGAGGCTCTCAAGAGAGTCTACTGGCCCAACAAGATTGAATAACACTATTTTAAAGAAACGGTGGACCCTTCTCCACACCAAGGCCAACTCCTTCATTCTCTCATTTAGACCCTCACTCCTACATACTCAAACTTTGGTGTTTCAACTCAAGTCCTTCAGCCTACATCTACGCTCAAGTCTGAATCTTCATCTGTAAAATATCTTCCCTTTAGCAACCACCCTACCTTCCTTCTGTTCTTCCTGGCTCTACTTCTTCAAACTCTAAGTACTTTTCATCAAATTATTGTCTGTTTTTTGCTCCTTGCACTACAGCAAGTCCCTGATGATGTCTAATGCAGTGTACACATTCTAACTCTGATATAAACTCTGTGTGTGTGTGCATGACTTGATATCATTTGGATAGCAATTTATGGCAGAAACATCCTCTGGTCTGACTCTGAGTCTTTTTACAATTGATAACTGAAAATTTACTTGAAGTTCTTCCTTCCTTTGGACTTGATGACATCATTCTTCACTTTTTCTTTTCCTGTCTCAGGGTCTTCTTTCTCAACCTGTTCTGTGACTTCTTCTCTCCACACAGCAATTCACTTTATAAATAATATTGAAAGAATGAATGGATGGGGATCGGTTTTGATGAGACACTGTTCCAAGCTTGGCTCTGCCTCTGAATGGCTGCCTGACTTTGAGCGCCTTCCTGGGCCTGTCTGCATTCAGTCTCCTTGCAACATCATGGGGAGACTGAGATGATAACATATTGACTGTCCAGCACAGAATAGATGCTCAATAAATTATTTGATCTTTCTCCCTGCAGGCAAATATTGTTTCTCTTAATGACACCCAGTGTTTTGATGACCATCGTGATGTTGCAAACTCTTAAACACATCTCTGTTTGAGGTCTCTTTACAACTGGAGACTTATTTTTCCCTTTGCTTACCAGGCATCTACATCTGAACCTCCCATGGGCACCTCAAAGGTCACAACTGTGGGTAGCCCTATACCTGCCCTCTGAGACTTCCTTTTACAGTCTCTCCAGCTACCCACTCTTCCGAACCAGCCATGTCGAAGTCATTCTGTAAACCTTCCATTTGGTGGCTAAACCCTTCTCACATGTAATTGGTAAAGAACTCCTTTTGATTTGACCTTCCTCTTTGCTCTGACATCTCCATCTCCATGGACGCTGCTACAGTCCAGACCTCCACTGTTTCCATGTGAGAGTGAACACTGATCTATATGGTCTCCCAGCCTCTAGTCTCATCCTATTTCATCTGATAGTCCCCATTGCTGCAGAAAGTAGCAGTTGCCAACGTCATGGGGAGATTGGTATAATACATTGACTGTCCAGCACAGAGTAGATGCTCAAGAAGTTAGTTGATCTTTCTCCCTGCAGGCGAATATTGTTTCTCTTATTGACACCCAGCATTTTGATGACCATCATGATGTGGCAAACCTCCTAGAAGGTGTTGCATCACTTTCCTAGAAAGTACCTCTTTACTTCTCTCCCATATGTAAAATCTTTCAGTTACTCTCCATTATCTAGAGCAAGGTTATTCACTCTAGCACTGTCAACATTTGGGGCAGAGTCTTTGCCGTGGGGACTGTCCTATACAGTGTAGGATGCTTAGTGGATCCCTGGTCTCCATCCACCAGATGCCAGTAGCCTGCCCCCCTCCCCAGTTGTAACAGAAAAATTTAGACCTTGCCAAGTATCCCCAGGAGGGAGCACAAAGTTGCCCCGATTGAGAACCACTGACCTGCAAAATAAAACCTATATTCTCTCTTGGCTTATAATATACCTCAAGATATTGTACCCAAAATATCTTCAACTTTATCTCCTGAAACTATAACACACACAGACCCTGAAATCTCTTATAGTTCTACAAAAAGTTTATTCTTTCCAAGTATACCCCACCTTTTATGACTCCCAGACTAAAATGCCCCATTTTTCTATTTTTTGTCCCAATTTTCTACTGGAGTACCTTTTTGTTCTTATCCTTCCAAACTAATCTCAGATAACTTCTCCTGTTATAAAGTCTTCCCTATCTATACTATAAATAATTTGTCCTTCTTCCTTATGGATCCTACATCACTTGCCATCTATTATAGGACTTGTCACTATAATTTCTTCCTTTCACAAATGTATTTTACCCTGACCACTACTAGCACCTACTTACAACTTTTTGAGTTTAGAAAAGAGATTCTATATACTTAGCATGTAGTACAATGCCCAACACATACTAGGAGTCTTGACAGCTATTAGATAGATGAATAAGGGAATGACTGAATGAGTGAATGAATGACGTCACATCCTTCTCTCCCTGGCATGGAAATATGTTGCATGTTCTGCATGCAGAGTGAGTTGCTGGCCTCATGTCAAGGGGGAATCCCCCTTTAAGAAGCAGATCTGAGCTGCTGTTCTCCATGTTACCTGAAATCCCACCTGTTCCTGAAACTTGCTCTATTGAGACTTGAGTTTCAACTTGATGCTAGAGAAAGTTGTTTAAATTTATTTTATTTTTTATTCATTAATGATCGCATCTGTAATGTCCCAGTCATAAAAATAATCTTATATTCAGTAAATCCCACTCAGAAATATTCTGCATGAGGCTCTGCTTAGCATATTGATGTGGAATTTATACCCAAGTCTATTTTGGAAAACATCAAATTAAATTTGTTACTATAAAGGAAATAAGAGTGTCCTTGACCTCCCAAGACGTAGATGATCAGCAGTTTTTAAATTACATTCCTTAAAAGCAAACTTTGATTTTTAAAGCACTGGGCATGAAGCTGTAATCAAAGGCACTGATGATATTTAGATGATTTAGAAGAGCACAAGCTGATCTGCCAACATTCAGCTTGCAGGATACATTTATCTTCCATAAGTAGTATGAAACACCTTTGTTTTATATAGATTATATTACTTTAGAAAATTATAGGTTAATTATAGGTTTTTTGCCTTGTTATTTATTACAGTCAAATAAATGATTATGGATATTTATATTACAAGCAGCAGTCATTAAAAGGCGGGCTGGTTTCTATTGAGCCTTTGCCTTTATCTTCCCCATTGCGCCCCACATCTATGCACACAGCAGCATTACAAATAGAATGCGTACACCAGAGGATGGATTTTAGGAACTTAAGTTCAAAAGCCCTCTCCAGCGATTTTGCATACATTTTTTTAAATAATTTCAAGCTAAACACGTAATCACATGTGCTCATATATTTCCAAAAACCATTTGGTTAAGAAATGCCCTGCCAGATTTCTCTGTTTTTGTGGATAACAGAATGACATTTTAATTAAACAGCCCTGAAAAATAGCCTTCTTCTTGGGACTTTTATACTCAGGCGAGTTTAATAAAGTCCCCATTTCAGATGATGAAATGACACATTTCCTGCCCCTATTCTGATTTTCTGCCTCAAACGTTCTTTCCTGGAGAGACTCCATGTATGCCCAGCCTTCTCAAGGATTTAAGAGTAATTAAACAAGGTGATGGTAGCTAGTGGTCTTTGGATCTTACTACACTCGTTGTTTATTATTTTATCTTCTTTTCTCGTTTTTTTTTTTTTTTTTTTTTTTTTTTTTTTTTTTTTTTTTTTTTTAGGATATGGGGGGGGCGGTCCCCTCACTATGTTAGCCCAGGTTGGTCTTGAAAATCCTGCTCAAAGCAATCCTCCACCTTCAGCCTCCCAAAGTGTTAGGATTAAGCAGGTGTGAGTCACACACCTGGCCTGGTCTGTTTGTTGATTTTAAAAAGTGGATTTCTTACTTTCTTGTCCATCGAACTTGGTGTGTTCTTAAATAGGTTTGTTTGTTTCACTATATGCGAACATTCTATATACTTTACCCATTAATTCCAATCTAATAAGGAAATTCAATAGAACTGGCTGAAACAAATCGAGTAGAATAATTACTAACTTTTTAAGACATTATTATGTGTAAGGTTGTAATATTTTCTACACTGGCTCTATCTTAATGGTCATTGCATCCTCAGCTATTTAAGATGGCAACACCAAATGTAATCTAACTAAAAAATCTAGCGTCATCTGAGAAACCGGGCTGTTTTTTGTTTTGCTTGGCTTTTTAACCTGTTGGCTGGTCCTCATCTTTGAGGTCTTTGCTCTGACAGCTCTGAGCTTGGGCAATATACAACAATATAGGCAAAGTAAAGAAACAATTAGCGTTGTCATGATATTAATACATCCCATCCTCGGAAACACCACAGTTTCTAAAATATTCCTATTGTTTCCCCCCTGTCCTCTGCTCATTTGACAGTTACCACGAGCAGCTTCTGGGTAGAGGGGAGAGAAGTGCATATGTTGTCACCTGCCACTCTGCTGCTTCCATAGCCCATGTTAGGAATTAGCATGGTATAGATTAAGTACAACTACACAATAGTCATCAATTCCCAATGTTATCAATACATTAGAAAAGGGCTTTGATTTCCAATTAAGTACTGAATAATTGAAAGAAAAATGTGTTGTTGCAGGTTGTTGAGAAACACCTCTACCTCCATTTACCCTTTCATTAAGAAACAGGGATAAAAAATATTGTGATATCAGGATATCTAGAATTTGGAAGATGTGGAATCATTCGTTGAGTCCAAGGGCAATCCAGAAAATAAGCTGTGATTCAGACTCCAGTGTGCTCCGTGGATGCCATGGGTCATCCAGGAGTCTTGTTACCTAGATGGGGAGGAAGAACCACCTGGGAGGAATTTATTCTAAGGAAAAAAGTCATCCTGGCATAGTGACTTTGACCCAGATCAAAAGCCTGGCTTGTTGAAGAGGAGCCGAATTCTAGGAATGGTATGTTTACAATGAGTGCTGTGTTTCCCAGATTTTCCCATCCATCCATAAGGATCTGCACATTTTAGGAAGAGAGAGAGAGAGAATTCAGAAAAAGAACTGAAAGAGAGTGCAGTAGTAGGTTAGCTCAGCAGATCTGTGTTGTCCAAACCTCGTACTTTCCAAAGAAACGTCCGCTCTTTGACAACCTTCCAAGAGATAACCTCTAAGCCCTAGGAATATCCCGCCTGATAATAATGTATTTGTTTACCTGGAGCTTTGAGTTATGCTAGGTAGTTAATGCTAACAATGTGACGTATAGTAGGAGCTTTGGGCCACCTGTATCAGTCTTGACCTCTGGAGGGGCTGGCAACTAAGTTCAGTCATGCAGACAGTCTGCCATGTCTACATGCCCCAAAACCACACTGGATGCCAGGGTTGGGGAAGCTCCCTGGGCAGCAATGCTCTGTGCATGTTTCCTCACCTCACTGCTGGGAGAATTAAATATCATTTGGTTCGATTTTCCAGCTGCTGAAAAACTAATTCTGTTGGGGAGAAATTAATAATGTAGCTTAAAAGGAAGAATGTTGATTGTGTAGATTTCATAGAATTTTTTTTTTTTTAAATGTTAAGGGAAGAAGGGGAGACCAACTATGTAGAAAAGGGAGCCTTTATTATGAACACACAGCTCTTTAAAAGAAGTAATACACCATGTAGAATAAAAGTAAAGAAAAAGAAAAATTCAGATAATCACATAAGATTATAAATTTAATCTTACTGTTAATACTTACATATTTTATTTGAGACAGAGTCCAACTCTGTTGCCCGAGGCTGAATGCAGTGGCATGATCTTGGCTCACTGCAACCTCTTGCCCGTCCCCTGGGTTTCAAGTGATCTTGTGCCTCCAGCCAACCGAGTAGCTGGGATCACCCAGGTGTGTACCCCATTCCTGGCTAATTTTCGCGTTTTTTGAAAAAGAATGGGGTTTCATCATGCTGGCCCAGGCTGGTTTCCAACTCCTGCCCTCAAAAATGACTGCCCTGTCTCAGCCTCCAAAAGGGCCGGGAATTACAGGTGTAACCACTGTGCCCGGCCACTTACACAAACATCTGATCACATGCTGAATCAAAATATAGAAATGTTATACAGAAAATGTTTTTGAAAGTCCATGAAAAAATTAATAACCAATAGATGTTTTACTTAGTCATTTTTGAACCCTTATCTTATAATAATTTGTTTTTATAATGTGAAAAAAGACTTATTGCTCAACTGTCAAAAATATTTATGTAGCAGAACTGTATTTTAAAACAAGCCCAAGTACAAAAGAAAAAATAACAGTGTATGAATATTTATTACCCTCTCCAAAATAGCCCTTACTTGAAAAGACCATCACCCATGGCCAAATTGATCTACTTGATCCCTGAAATAACTGTGGTTGGGGTGTATCTGTTAAGCTATCAGCAGGCCAACCTTACAGGCCAACAAGAAGAAAGGCCTTTGAACAACCTGAGGGTCCACCAACTGGATTTTTCCTATGGCCAATTAAGTGGAAGGAATGAACAGGAAAAAACCAGTTGCCCGGTTTTTTGAAGAAAAAAGACAAGAATCTCCTCACTTAGTACCTTTTAGTCATCATTTCTTGGAAACAACTATGCATCAATACAGTTGCCCATGCCAGGGAAATAAATGAATATGTAACCTTTGTAAGAGAGCTTTGGCAAATTAGAAGGTGGCAATGACCCATCCCGTGCAAAATTATAAAGGAAGGGCAGCCCAAAGTATAGTTTTGTATTTGGGGCAGTATTTTGATAGAGGCATTTGAGGCAAACATACATTAAGCAGAGGAGCGCAAATGAATGGGTGCCTATTCCTCTGTAAATCCATCACCACTTCGTGATACTCTAAACACTCCTTCACCTGGCCGCCAGTTTTACCTGGATTCCCTTGCCATCACATATAGTACATCCGTCAGTAGCAAACTGTTATTCCTGCTGAGTAAAGGTAGTAGCAGAATAACAGCTACAGCCTTTATTACTGATTGAAAGTTGTCCATATTCGAGGTCCCGCAAAAGAGGAATCTGACTTTTTCCTAAAGTTACAAAATAGTAAGCATGGTACATAAATTAATGCATTGTTTTGCATGTGAACTTCTGGCTAATAATAGTCCCTCAAAAAGCAAGAACATGAAAAGAATGATAATTCAGCCTTGTTTTGAGGCCTGAAAGGATTTGAATGGTATTTCTTGACATTTTGTCTGGCTTTTATAAGTGAAACCATGGCACAGAATGGCAATGGACACAGGAGAGCATTTCTTTTGTCATAGTAATCTTCTGCCACAAGTGAAATTCCCTAGTTAGACTATAAAAAAAACAGCTGTGCATTTCAGAACAAGTTCCACAAAACGAAGATGGGTCAAATTTAGATGGGTCAAATTTAAAAAATGAAACAGTTATTGTGGAGTTTACGTTCAATCCGCTTTTAAATATCATTACAACAATGTAATAATGCATTTTAGACCCTAGTAGTGGTTTTTCAAAAAAGTGAAACCCAGGAGATTCCAACATTAATCTAGAAAAAATTGATTTTGGTGTGTATCTTTTTGCTACTAATTGTTAGAAAAACAAACATATATAGAGAAAAAGTATATTTCCATCAATAGAACTATTAAGTTTACACATTTGATTAAACATATTTTTGAAGTAGACTCACAATGGAATGAGATTGAGAGCCCTTGATATCTACTGAAAAGCCGAGTTTTGAAAATGTTAAAAAGTCTATTGTTTGAATAGAAGTCATTTATTATTCAGAGCTCTGCTGTAAATATTTTATAAATGATACAAACCAAGCTCATCTTAAGAGAGTTCAGCAATACTCTTTAAAAAATCTGGATGAAATTAAGTGTCATTCACTCCAAAAATACAAAACAGAAATAGAGATAAATTATGAAACAGCTTTTTTTTTTTTTTTTTTTTTTTTTTTTTTTTTCTTTTTTTTTTTTTTTTTTTTTTTTTTTGAGAATGGAGTTTCCTCTGTGGCCCAGGCTGGAGTGCAGTGGCGGCGATCTCGCTCCACTGCAAGCTCTGCCTCCCCGGAGTTCATGGCCATTCTCCCTAACCAGCAGCCCTCCTGAAGTAGCTGGGACTACAGGTGCCCGCCACCACACCTGGCTAAATTTTGTATTTTAGTAGAGATTGGGGGTTTTCACCGTGTTAGGCCAGGATGGTCTCCATCTCCTGACCTTGTGATCCACCCTCCTCGGCCTCCCAAAGTGCTGGGATTAACAGGGCCAATGAGCCCACTGCGCCTGGCCTATGAGAACAGTTTTGTTGTTGCTGTTGTTTGAGACAAAAGTCTCACTCCTGTCGCCCGCGGCTGGAGTGCAGTGGTGCAATCTTGGCTCACTGCCACCTCCGCCTCCCCCTGGGTTCAAACCTATTCTTCTGCTCCGCCTCATGAGTAGCTGGGACTAAACACGTGCCCACCAACGCAACACCCGGCAATATTTTGTTATTTTTTAGTTGGAGATCAGGTTTCACCATATTGGGCCAGGCGATCTCGAACTCCCGCTGGATCCCCGTGCACCCCCAACCTTGGCCCTCCCAAAAAAAGTGCCTGGAATTAACAGGCGTTGAGTCACCTAGCCTGGCCTGAGAAACAAGTTTTTAAAAAATTGTGTAGGTAGAAGGAAGAAAAAGCACCCTTACTTAGTAAAGGAGTCCTTAATAAATATAAGAAACAGCTCCCCTAAATAAAAAAGAAAGAAGATAGTCCATGACTTCTGGCGCTTTCAAGATCAAATTAACAAACCCCAGTGCGCCCTGCAACCCTCAATTTAGCCAGAAATTCCAGGTAGTTAATTACCTTGCCCCCAAATGCAGAGGCAGTTGGCATCTGAACCCAAATGTGTCTCCTAATTTGTTCTAAAACCTCATCAGTTTAACTATATATAGAAATCCATAATATATATGTATTTATATATTAATCTACCCAAAATGTTATAGTTGGATTCCTGAAGTTGCCTTTTGAGGGTAACATTCTTTGGTTTCTTTCTAGACATGTTTTCTTTAATTAGCCCTTTACTCTTGAGTAGTCCCAGGTCATATGGCACTGGTAAGTAGGGGTAATAATTTTGTATGTTTCTAATTGGGGAAAAGTTTCAGGAACTCTGGAGCCTATACAGAGAAAGGAGTTCCTTCTCAATTGCCCCCAAAACTGCAGCTCCTGATGCCATCACTGTAACTCCTAGAGCACTGCTTTCAGAGATTTTGTGAGGCAATGGATAGTTATGTTATTCAGAAGTCCTTTTCTTCTCTCCTATTGACACAGAAGATCATAAACTCAGATCTCAGTCTCCCTGTGTGTTTCACACATCACTAGAGACCCTGAAAATATCACACTGACCCAGTCTAATTGAGTCCCATGTGTGTCTGCATCGTTTCCCAACTAGGAGAGAACTGACTGATAATGAACTAAATTCATGACTCACCTAGACAAGATTTCAAAGGTTAGGTCATGCTAATAAAGTGTCCCTGCATTACAATTGTCTATAGATTTCTATGCACAAAGGTAAAATTAAATTCAGCCACAAAATTACATACTTTGAGAAAAAAAATCTATATAATAAAAATTTTAAAAAAATATATAGGACCTGTAGATGCTAACACCACGAGGCTCCTCTGAGGGCCTGAGTCCTGGGTTCTTGCAAGATCAGCCAGCCCGCCTGCCCATGCTCCTCGCTGATTGGTCGGCTCAGTGTGCATGCAGGTGGCAGGGCTGTGTGGGGTCACGCCCCCTGCAGGCATGCCCTACCTCTAAGGGACCACTCAAGGAATCTGTGGACCCAGGGAGCGAGGGTGGCTCTTTGAGGCCTCTGTCCCCACGGTATTCCAGCTCCTCATCCTGGCAAAGGAAGCAAGGAACCGGGAATGGGGAATGCTGGGAATCCTGTCCTGAGGAATGAGGCCAAGTGGATGGAGCCTAGGACCTCACCCCCGGGCTCGTTCCAGCCACCCCTGCCCCTTTGGGTGCAATGGCCATCACCCTGTGGGTGGGGCCCAGGCTCCCTCCCATTCCCTCTGTGCTCCCAACACACCCAGCTGCATCCTTTTTATCAATGGATTGTGCTTTTATGTTTTATCTAAGAAAATTGTTCACTCTCTGCTATAGACTAAATGTTTTTCCCCAGCATATGTCACTCTGTTCAACCCACCAATCCCACCACTGGGTATCTACCCAAAGGAAAAGACATCATTACATCAAAAAGACACCAGAACTCGTATGTTTATCACAGCACCACTCGCAATAGCAAAGATATGGAATCAACACTCAGGTGCCCAACAACGGATAATTGGATAAAGAAGATGTGGTTTATATGTGAAATGGAATAGTATTCAGCTATGAAAAAGAATGAAATCGTGTCATTTGCAGCACCACGAATGGAACTATAGACCATTATTTTAAGTGAAACAAGTAAAACACAGACAAATATTGCATGTTCTCACTTATGAGGGAACGGAGCAATGCGTTATACAGGAACATAGAGAGTGGAAAGATAGACACTGGAAACTCAGAAGGGTGGGAGAGTGTTGAGAAATTACTTAAAGGATACAATGTACATTATTCAGGTGATGGGAACACTAAAAGCCCAGACTTCACCACTACACAATAGATCCATGTACCAAAATTGCCCTCGGCGCCCTTAAACTTAAAATGAATGTTTGATTTTGCTGGGTCAAAATTAAAGGGTTTTTGAAAGCTTTTGGTTAAAATCATTCCTGGTGATAAAAATGAAACTGATAAACACTTCTATAATACTTGACAACAGAATTATAAAGAGAAATGATGCATGAATACATCTTAATTCTTGCCTTAGGAATATTCTCTAACTAAAGTACCCAAAGGCTTAAATATGCCCATTTTATGCCAGAGTAGAAATACCTCTGCAATTTAATCTATAAATATAAAAGGAAAACTTTTGCTTAAGTACACAGACACACACGTGTGTGTGTGCATTATACATATATATTTTTTTACCCTCCAAAGGCAACTTCAATTTTCTTAGATAAAACATAAAAGCACAATTCAATGATAAAAAGGATGCAGCTGGGCGTGTTGGAAGCACACAGGGCATGGGAGGGAGCCTGGGCCCCACCAGCAGGGTGATGGCCATTCCACCCAAAGGGGCAGGGGTGGCTGGAATGAGCCTGGAGGCAAGGTCCTAGGCCCTGTTCACTTGGCCTCCATTCCTTAGGGCAGGGTCCCCTGGCACTCCCCACTCCCGGGTCCTTGCTTCCTTTGCCAGGATGAGGAGCTGGAATATCATGGGGACAGGGTCCTCAGCGCCACCCTCTCCCTGAGTCCACAGCTACCATGGGCTGTCCCTTAGCGGGAGGGCATGCCTGCAGGGGGCGTGGCCCCAGAGGCCCACCACCCACAAGTGCACTGAGTCAAACAATCAGCGAGGAGTGCGGGCAGGCAGGCTGGGTGCTCTCAAAAGAACCAAGGATCCGGGCCCTCAGAGGAGCCTTGTGGTGCCAGCGTCTGCAGGTCATCTGAGCGAGCAACGTGGGGGATCCCTCAGGTATTGTGCCCACGGTGGGGAGGCGGGGAAGGCGGGCATGAGGCCCTTTAGGGATGAACGTGTGAAGCACAGGGCTGCCCCAGGCTGACCTGTGAGGAAATGGCCCTAGCGTCGTTGTCTGGGGCCTGAGTCAGGGCGAGGCCCTGAGGGCATGCTAGGGTGGGCCAGGGCCGACAGCTGGATGGAGCTGCCCAGGTGGTTCCCAGGGCCGGGGAGCAGCCCCGGGGCCTGTGCATATATGCAGAGGTTGGGGAGTTGGTGTGGGTCCCTCCTGCCTGGCTGCCCAGCAGGACACTTGGGGTCACCAGAGGTCCCCTGGGCGTCCAGGCAGACTAGTAGCAGTGCCCACCCTTGATTGTCCGAAACAGGTGCACAACAGGTTACTCCCATTGAGATGGCTGGGGAGATCCTCTGTTACCCCACAGCCCTTCTGGCCACACGGGGTTGCTGGGGGACCTAGGGGCAGGGCTGAGCACTGTCCCAGTGGCTCCGCGACGATCCCCCAGAGGCCGCGGAGTTCAGGTGTGCGCAGCAGCTGCGAGGTCTGCAGCCAGCCCCGATGACGGGCTGTACGGACCAGAACAGGAGGGGATGCTGGCATCTTCTCCGTGATCCCTTCTGCTCCCACAGGAGACTCGGGGCAGGCCAGCCCCCCCCCCCCCCCTTTTTTTCCCCTGTCGCCCAGGCTGGAGTGCAGTGGCCGGATCTCAGCTCACTGCAAG